>NC_034598.1:5580336-5583135 GCF_900095145.1 Mus pahari | reverse complement strand
GAGAGAGAGAGAGAGAGAGAGAGAGAGAGAGAGAGAGAGAGAGAGAGTATGTGTGTGTGTTGGAGGGGTTATCTCAAACTGCCTAAGGGGGTCTGCAGATGTAGCTCAGTTGCTAGAGAGTTTGCCCAGCACACACCAATCCCTGAGTTCAACCCACAGAACCACATAAAACCAGTGAGGTGGCACATGCTTATAATCTCAGTATTCCAGAGACTGAAACAGGAGACGCAGAATTCAAGGGCATTCTCCACTATGTCGTGAGTTCAAGACTAGCCCTTAGATACATGTGACTCTGACTTAGTGGTATGGGGGCCTGGAGAGTGGGCGGATGAGAGTCAGAATGGCCTGTGGGTGCCTTTCATTCCTGAACTCCTAGGATGAAGGAGACTTTCAGAGAGAACAGCGGATTCTACTAGAGAAGCCAGGGTTTTCCTGGAAGAGAACACTGGGTTACTATTGTGTGACAAAGTTTTTCTTGGGGAAACACTACACAACGTCTACTCACTCCAGATAGAAAACCCTATGACAGACCAAAGTAAGGAGTAACTTGGTCTAGTTACCAATGAGTTTTATTGGGTATTATTTAAGGGAAAATTGGTGAGGGGTAACTTACAGGAGCAGAGATGACTCAAAGACAGCTGCATCACCAAAGCCCACTGCAGTGCAGGTGACAACTCACAGAAGTGGGCAGCTGGAGCACAGTGCAGTGTGCATGTAACTGAACAGGTTGGAGAGTGTTCCTTCCATGTGACTCAGCTGGTTCATACCTCTTCCAGGAAGCTCAGCTGTTTTCTGCTTCTTCCAGCTGCTGTTCTGGTCTCAGAGTCTTCTTTGAAACTTGGCTTTGATCTTCTGAGAGGGTAGCTCTGCTTGTACTGTTTGCTTTGGTGGGGGTGGGATGGGTTGGGATGAGGGGTGGGGCTAGTGAATCTAGTCTGTTTCAGGGACTTCCTAAAGCTATTTTGATTTGTTTACCTTTCTGCTTAAGGAGATTCCCAGGCTGATGAAATATTTCAATCTTAGGAGAAACTGTTATACAACAACTACACTGGAGTACTCTGAAACATTGCTTTCTTGCCAGTCACCCCATATTGAGTGGGCTGAGGGGACATGCATCTGAGGTTGAGAATGGGGGCACAGAGGTGTAACCACAAACAGAGAAACCTCACACAACACAGATTGATCTACTGGGAGTGTTTCCAGATCCTAAGAAGACTATGATTCTTTTTGGCAGCTTCAGGAGAACCTCCTTTCTGTGCCTTTCTCCAGATTCCTTGGCTGAAGTCCTCATTCCTCCATTTCCAAGCCAGCAACAGCTGCTACGTCTTCCTACCGCCTTTTCTCTGCTTCTCTTCTCTCTTCTTTGCCCTTTGAAGAACCATCACACTGAGACTGGTGGATGATCTCAGTCACTCTCTCATCACAAGAGATCTGGTTTACAGTCCAGATCCTCCTGACATCTTCCTCTTTGCTGTACTGTGTGATATATTCATAGGTTCTGGGCATAAAGTGTAAGAGTCAGAGAATCACTGAAGGAAGACCCCAGACTCAAATAGTATGCATAAGCAAAGAGTCTTTATTCTGCAGAACAACCAGCATGCAGGGGTCAGCCATTTATTCAAAATAGCAACAACCAGATGAGCTCCCAGCTCGCAGGCTTGCAGGCTCCTTTTAAGCACAGCTAGGAACATTTTAGGGATGGTTAGATAATTTTTAATATGATTGGCCAGGTAAGTAGAAGTTACATTTGTACATTTCTAATTGGTTGCTATATTAGTTTTACCATTTTTGGTCAGGCCTTTTAGGGACTGTCTCAGTCCTTGTGCTGGCTAGCTCTCTCAGCTAGATGTCAGGGCCTTTGCTTATTAGTAATCATGATCTGTGTTTTGTTGTTGTTGTTGCTTTGTTTTTTGTTTTGTTTGTTTGTTTGTTTTGAGAAGCCTTGCTTGCTTCTTTGGGAAACTGAAGCGTAGGGCCTAACATGGCTGCCTGTTCAAAAATGGAGTGAGTTAGGTCCTCTCAGAAGGTGTGGACATCTTTGGGATGGGTTACTATCCTATCTTCCATACTCCCCAACGTGAAAGAGTAAGAAGAAAACCAAGGGAAGCCTGAGAACTTGCCACAGCTTAAGACAGGTTTCAGGAGACATAGTGACTAAGTTTACTGTGCAGTCCTGTGACAAACAAAAGGCAGAAAGCAAAAACCCAGGAAAGCTGGCAAAATAAGGATTTGCAAGTGATATCCGTGTAGGTTCATTAATTATGACAAGGTACGTACAACAGTAAGATATTAATCACACTCACTCTATTCTATTAACTAATAGAATGCAATATGCCTTATAAAGAAATCTACTTGCTATCTTAGACGTTTTCAAGAAATTGGAAACTATTCTAACATAAAAGAGTTATTCTTCAGAGCAGAAAAACAAAGATTTTCCCTGAGGACACAGCAGGAATGACAGTGTGAGAGAAGTTTTTCATAATCTTCCTAGGTATTAGATCATTTAAAAACATATGCATATATTATCCTGTTAAAATACCAAAATAGAAAAATATATGAGTGTGCAGTTCCTGGTCTTATTTATTCAGCCTTCTACTTGTAAGGTGACTTCTCATTTTTACCCAGACAATCTTTAAGACCTGGGTCTAACTGAGCTGGAGACAAACTGACCATCCCAGCACTGAGGCAAGGAATTCCTGAATTTGAGGAGGCCTAGGCTATATATACTAAGCTCCCCTACTTCTCTCTCTCTCTCTCTCTCTCTCTCTCTCTCTCTCTCTCTCTCTCTCTCTCTCTCTC
>NC_034598.1:5565345-5580054 GCF_900095145.1 Mus pahari | reverse complement strand
TCTGACCTGCTTGAGTTCCAGTCCTGCATCCTTTGGTGATCAACAGCAGTATGGAAATGTAAGCCGAATAAACCCTTTCCTCCCCAACTTGTTTCTTGGTCATGATGTTTGTGCAGGAATAGAAACCCTGACTAAGACACCTGCCTCTACACTAGGCATCCTTGCATCTGCTGTTATAATTATGGATATGTCACATGGCATAGTTATTGGTTATTCAGTGTCTCCCTCCCCTACCAGGTTGTGACAAACTCCTTGAAGGCAGACACTGTCTGATTCATCTTTGCATCCCCAAAGATGATGGAGGGCCTGCCTCACAACAGATTACTAGCATGTTATGATGAGGTAATAGTTGAGGAAATGAGTTGATAGATGAATAAATGAATTATTGAGAGAAACAGTCCACTGGAGGACCATGGGTCACCACAGGCTTAGAGCTGTTTTTCCTGGTAACTGCAAATGTTATGAATAGGAGATGGTATCAAGATAATGACTATCTTGGCACACGTAGAGGGAAGATAAGGTGATACCTAAACACTGGACTTGCCTACAAAAGAAATGTATGGGTTTAGTATGCCCTAAATGTAAACTAGATGGAAGCTGTCAGAGGATAAACAGGTAGACCTGGGAATAGAACTCAGTGCCTGTCTAACATGTGCAAGGCATGTTACAAACCCAGAAGCACAGAACCTTGCCAGCAAAACACAATAGCTGCAACTAACAACAGTACAACTGGAAAGAAAACATGTGACTTTATTTGATAAAAGTGTAGGATAAATAATTTGTGGAAAATAGAGTTGTTAATATGAAGTACATATTTAAGGCAAGTGCACAATGAAGCATGATACACTGAGTCTAATGTGGAACACAAGAGATCCAAACAGGAAGCTGTTTATAAATAATAAAGCAGTGTGTTGTTTATTTATTTTTGTTTTGTTTTGTTTGTTTGTTTGTTTGTTGAGACAGGGCCTCACCATGTACCTCTAGCTGGTCTGGAACTCACTATGTAGACAAGGCTGACTTCCAGATCACAGAGATCTGCCTGCCTCTTTCTGTAGGGTACTGGGATTAAAGGCATGTGCCACCATGCTCTGCTAAGTAGTGTTTGGAATTCTGTTTTACCCGATCATATTTCTACCATGCCTAACTTCCAGCTTCTTGGAGAATCTGCAAGCATCCACTTGGCATGCCCCTGCCTGTGTGTCTGAGCTTCTTTCTTGTCCCGGGGGCCTAGGGCTTGCTCCCTCTTCCTGGCCTCTGCTTCCCCGATCTGTGTCTCAACCCAAATGTCCCTCCTCAGGGAGACCCGGAAGGTCATCTCATCTTAACTAGCTCCACCTTCCAGTTCCTTCTTCCTACGTGGACCTGAGTCCTTTATTGTACACACTGTTGGTAATTAGCATGGTTATTTGCATGTTTTCCAGATCTTAGCTTTGATTTGTTTGTTTGTTTTCCTCTCCTCCTAGAAGAAATCTCACCTCTGTCCCAGACAACTACTGTGTCTATTCTACAGTCCAAGCTCAAAGACTGAACCCATCATGACCCTCTGCTGGGCCATTATAAATGATTCAGGAAACAAGGGAAACGAGCAACAGCTCAAAAGGCGATGGCTAAGGAGCAGTTATTTAGGGCGGGGCTTTATTCTTTTTCCCCCTCTTTGGGCAGGAGCCAACCTCTCACCAAGCCATAATTTGTGTCTTCATATGTGCTTTTCAGACATGAATGTTTAAATGCCTTTCCAGGAATGCTTTGATGAAAAACTGGCTCACCTGTGTGGTCTGAAAGACGCTTACCTGGGGACACAACAAGGCCCAAGGATGGCTTCTTGTCCTGAAATACCCCTTTCTTACTCTCCTTGCCTTTTGTCAGCCCTGGATTTTAAGTCATGCCATTTCTATGGGCAGGCAGAAAGAATTTCTGCGCCTGCTTCTTCTAACCTAAAGCACATGCTAAGGCATGAGTCCTAGCAGACAGGTATTCCTAGCTGGGCAGAAGCATATACATCTTCATGTGTCCTGACAGATATTTTTTTAAATCTTTTTGATATCACTGACAACGGCTCAAGCCAATAGAAAGTCATTATTAGCCTGGCGGTGACTACACTGGGTATTTGGAGCCCAGTGAAGACCCCAGGCTTTGTCAAGGTGAGCATCTAAGCACAAAACCGCACCCTCAGTTAGCAAGAACGGTTAGCCAGAAGCAGAACTACAGAAGCCAGAAAGCAAGGTCAGCACACCCAGAGACCCTTCCAGATAAGGACTTGGTTGGATTAGGTCTTTGTAATTCTGGCAGCTGTTGCTGTCTTCATGCTGGGCTCCAAGGCCCGAATGGCGCCTCTGTCATGGTGTCAGCTGTGCTAAGGTCTGGGGCCTCTTACACTTGGCCTGCCTCTAGAAAAGAGAGGAAGGAAAAAAATTAAAACAGAAAGGAAAGGGAACAGGAAGGAAATAGTTCACAGCTTAAGTAATAAGCTACAACTTCCAGAGTCAGGAAGGGATAGGGACTACTGAAAACCTGTCAGAGAGAGTTTTAAAGCACAGAGTAAATAAATCCTGATAATGATCGGCTTGTACAAATAAGGGTATTCAGTTTCTGATTATTTTTTGCATCATATTTCCAGTCAATTAGACGCCAGTGTTGTTAGGAACTTAGTTTTGATGGCGCTATGTTAAGACAATTTTACAAACGTGGTGGTTTGAGCAGGAATGCCCACCCCCAGAGGCTCGTGTGTTTGAATGTTAGGCAGTGTGGCCTTGTTGGAGGAGTGTAGCACTAGGGGTGGGCTCTGAGGTTTCAGTGTGTCTCGGTTCACTTCCTGATGCCTGCTGATTGACTATAGAGCTCTCAGCTCCTTCTCCAGCACCATGTCTGCCTGCATGGTGCCGTGCTTCCTGCCATGATGATAATGGACTAAACTTCTGAAACTGTAAGCCAGCCCCAATTAAATGTTTTCTTTTGTAAGAGTTGTTATGGTCATGGTGTCTCTTCACAGAAATAAAAACCCTAAGACACTGAATAATATAGGTGTTTTGAATATTAGAGAACTTTCTGGAAAGAATGTAGGTCACACAAGAGCCATCAAATTGACTATTTTCATGGTCCTAATAATCCCTTGCTTGAAAATTTCCAAGGAACTAGTTGGAGGAAATGCTTCTTTGCACGAAGGTGTTTGTAGCTAGTCCATATGTTTTGACAACAGCAGCAAACACCAACAGGCCCAGTATTATGTAAAATATCCCATAATTGGCAATATGGACATAATTGCTAGTTTGGTTCACCATTTCAGCATTACAATGGTAGATATGAGAATCATGTGGACACATAAGGAAGCATATTTTAAATAGCAAGAAAATAGACAACAGAGCATCACACAGTATTCACAATTCTGTCTGTATATTATGTGCCTTATATGAGTACCCATGTTTGTTTAGGTGAGCACACAGAAGCCAGATGCAGAGTTAGTTGTCTTTCTCTGTCACTGTCCACCTTATTTTTGAGATAGTATCTCTCACTGAACACGGAGCTCAATGAAGCGGTAGACCAGCTGACCAGAAAGCCCCACTCTCTTGTGCACTCCCCTTTTTATGTGGGCCTCGGAGATTCATACTCAGGTCTCCATTCCTTCACAACAGCACTTACCCAGCTTAATCCCTGCTCAGGTCGCAAGTCAGCTCCCAGACATCTTAAGAACAGAACAATAAGGGCTTGTGCTGGATATTTATAGAAATGGGAGTGGCTTAGATTTAAACATATATAATTGTCTTGTTATTTACTTATATTTTAATTGTAATGTTGATCAAATATATTCTAATGGAAACATTCCAGCAGACAGAATTTAAAAATAAGCTCTATCTCCAGCTCTGTAATTTCCCCCTCTGCATGATCAGAATGAGCAATCACTCTGGTGGACTTTTCCCTTCAGGGAAGTGTTCGCTTGAGCTCCTAGCAATCTTACAGGGAGAAGCACTAGCAGAGAGAGAAATCTGCCTCCTGCTATATGTTCACCAGCTTAGCTAAAAAGATGCAGTTTTTGAGTGTCTTTTGTGTGTTTGTGTATTATATTGTAACATTCTGGATAGAAGTATGCAAGCAGGCATCCTGAGCAGGTTTCCTTCTCTTTCTGTTCCATCTCCCTGGAGAGCAGACATGATGGCTGGATCCCCAGCAGTTCTGTCCAATCACAAGAGTCAATAGAACGGTTCAGTCACTGTCCTTTGTATCTATATTACCTGTACTTTTTGTGACCTGTGTTTTCATTCACAATGTTGTACCTAAATTTCTGGTTCATTTAAATGTATTTTAAGTACCATCTATTTGTGTGTTCGGTTGGTTTGTCTTTGTTTTGTTTTGTTTTTGTTTGGTTGTTTTGAGATAGAGGCTCTCTGTGTAATAACCTTGGCTATACTGGAACTTGTTTTATGGACCAGGCTGGCCTCAAACTCAGAGATCACCCTGCCTCTGCCTTCTGAGTGCTGGAATTAAAGGTGTAAATACCATCTTTAATGAACTCACTTAATTTAATTGCATAGATTATGTAGTTTACTGAAGCCTGAAGCAAGTTAATCCCATGGTTTGGACAGTTAAGGCATTCCGGGATTTTCTTGTTGTTGTTTGGTTATTGTTGTTATTGTTGTTAAAGCATTCTTTTATAAATAGAATTTTTTTGTAACTAGTATTCTTACGCATTTGTTTTCAACCCAATCTTTGCATATTATAGTGATGTATTAGCTCAGTTAAAATGAAGACAAAGAGTACTTTCATATTCAAGACCTTGGCCGATTTATTTTACTTCCACATCTCCATTGCCAATGTAAAATAGTATTATATCCTCTGCAAGTTTATACTAAGCCTGGATGTGTCTGTCCATTTACTCAAATCTTTGTCTTTGTCTTATAAACTTCATTCCTGTGACTAAAAACATATGTAACAAAATGTATGTATACATATAAAACATAAACAATAAACTATGTATAAGATGTATAAATATGTATAAAATATAAACATTTAAACTATTTCTAGGTGTAAAATTCAGTTGTATCAGTTACCTTTTGCTGCACAATCAATACCATTATTTATTTCAGCATCTGCACCTACCAAATGCTAATCATCCTTTGTCTCTCTCTCTCTCTGTACTCTGTGGCAACCCTTCATGCCTTCATGCATTCGACTGACCTAGGTATTTCATGTGTGTGGAATTAAAACAGTGTCTTTTGTGTGCATTTTCAGACAGTATCCATGTTGTAGCCCATGGAATAGGATTGTTTTCCTTCCAGAGGCTGAATGTAATATATATGTGCATATAAGTATGCATGTAGATGTATGCACACACACACACACACACACACACTCAGGTCACATCACAGTTTTATCCATTCATCCATCACTGCTACTTGGATTACGAGCATAGGTCAGCTGTTGTGAGTAATATGTTGTGGACATGAGTGGATAAATGCGTGTTTGTGTCACTACTTTGCTGGGTTATGTAGTAAACTTATCTTTGGTTTTTAAGACCCCACCTTAAATTAAATTTAAGGACCCACTGAGCTGATTTCCATCACCTCTGCATCGGTTCATATTTCTCTAATTTAATTTATTTTTATTCATTTTACATCTCACTCACTGCCTCCCTCCCAGCAATCCTCTCTCACAATCCTTCTGCCACTGGCCTTCCCTCTCTCCTCTAAGCAGGTGGGGGCTCTGGGTATCCCCCCACCCTGGCGCGTCAAGTCTCTGCAAGGTTAGGTGCCTCCTCCCCTACTGAGGCAGACAAGGCAGCCCAGCTGGAAGAATATATCCACAGACGAGCAACAGCTTTTGGAGATAGCTCAGGAGCCAGATAAAGACCAAGCTGCACATCTATTATATATGTGTGGGGAGGCCTAGGTCCAGCCTGTGTATGTTCTTTGGTTGGTGGCTCGGACTCAGAGAGCCCCCAAGGGTCCAGGTCAGTTGAATCTTCTGGTCTTACTGTGGGGTTCCTGTCTTCTGGGCTGCAATCCTTCCTCCCACTCTTCCATAAGAGTCTTCAAGCTCCATCCACTGTTTGGCTGTGGGTGTCTGCATCTGTCTGAGTCAGTTGCTGGGTGAGCCTCTCAGAGGACAGCCATGCTAGACTCATGTCTGCAAGCACAGCAGAGTATCATTAATAGTGTTAGGGATTGGTGCTTGCCCATGGGATGGGTCTCAAGTTGGGCCAGTTATTGGTTGGCCATTTCCTCAGTCTCTACTCCATCCCCAACACCTGCATTTCTTGCAAATTTTTCAACCCCAAATTTATTGTTTCACATTCTTTTCAACAGAACATGTGGTTCAAGAATCTTTACATCCTATTCAGCATTTGTTTTTTACATTTTTAAATGATGGCCATCCCGTGGGTGCTTCTCAACCTGTGGGTCGTGACCCTAGAAGGGCTGCATGTCAGATATTTATATTACAATTTATAACACTAGAAAAAATAGTATAAAGTAGCAACAAAATAATCTTATGGTTGCAGGGGGTGGGGAGTGGTCACCATGACATGAGGACTGTATTAAAGGGCCACAGCATCAGGAAGTTGAGAGCCTCTGGGTTAAAGCATCTTACTGGCCATTGCTTAATGGCCATTTGTATTAGTCCTCCTTGGGAGAAGTGTCTACTCAAGTACTTTACCCATTTTTAAAATTGAATCTATGTCTTCGTTGTTGTTGAATTATAGTATGTGTTAGTATATTACGGACACTAATCCCTTACCAGTCACATAGTAGCTATTTTTGTATTTCATCGTTTGCCCTTGGCTCTTCATTGAGTCATTTGATGCATAGAAAATTTGAACTTTTACCAAGTGAAATGTATGTTCTTTTGTTGCTTGGGTCTCAAGTATTTGTTATGACTTGAACATACAGTGCTCCCCCTCCCCTGACACACACGCGGGTTCACGTGCTGAGTGTTTGGTCCCCATATTTTGGAATGTTTTAAAGCGGGGTCTACCTGGAAGAAGTAGGTTACTGAGGGAGAGTCCTTCAGGATGCTCTGGCCCTGGCCCCCTCTCAGCACCTCTCATTGCTTCCTACCTGCCATGATGTGAGCAGGTCTTAGTCACAGGACTCTTTCATTGTCTGTTCTTTTCAAGCACATAGGCCTGAGTGACCAAGAACAGAAACTTCTAGAGCCAAGAAGCAAAAAACCCCCTTTCCTCTTTTCAAGTTGTTCTTCTAAGTATTTTGTTGTGGTAATGACAAGCATAGCTAATACTGTCTTTCTGGGGACTTTTCATTCCGTTTTATCTCACCAGCTTTCCTTTCAGGCATATGCTTAAGACATTGGTCTATTTCAAGCTAGTGTTTGCTGATATTGTAAAGCCAAGCTCCCTCTCTCCTCTTCCTGTTAACCCTTCCTCTTCTGTCTCCTCCTCCTTCCTGTCTCCTTGTTATTTGCAAATGCTCTCACACTGATCTGTACCAGTAGGCCCCAGCGTCAAGCCCCCAGTCTCCAGCCCCCTTTTAATTCTGAGACAGATTCTTACTGAAGATCCCAGGGTAGCCTTAACTGACATCCTCCTAGGTTACCCCATGGAGTAACTGGTATTTCTGGTGTGTGCCACCACACCTAGCTCCAGCGCCATTCTTTGCCCATGTAATGTCTTTATCAACTCTAACAACAGTTCCTGACTAATTTCTGGCTAAGAAGAATTATCAGTCATCCATTTTTCATTTGCTATTGTGAATGAACCATTCCAGTCTCCCTTCTCCAATACATATGTTTTAGATTTTCTGACTGCTTCTCGTGGGCGCTTTTAGGAAATGGATTTTCCCTATTGATTACTAAATAGTTAGTTTCTTTTATTCTGGAATTTTCAGTTGTTTTTCTCAGGATTTCTAAGCAGATAAAAATATTTTTTCCTACATACCACATGAAATTTAGGTAGCACCCCCCACACTTTCCTAACAAAATGCAGTTTGCTGCTTTCCCTAAAATGGGACTTTAATTAAGCCCCATTTAATTAATAAAGCCCAGGAGCATGCATGTTTTAATTGTGTGCCATTGCCAGACATCACTGAGCTTCTGGCCATGTCTCTTGTATACATTGATTAGCACATGCTAATCAATGTTTGTCCCCAGACCAGCAAATCAGCATCACTTGGGAGCTTGTTAGAAATGCAATCTTGGGCCCTCCTCTAGACCGGAGTCAGAATGTGCATGCTAAAATATGTGGATAATTTCTATGTATCTAAAGCTGTGGCATTCTGCTTTAGAACTTGGTGAAATAATAGTTCTTCCTTGTTTCTTTAAACCTTTCCTCCTCTACTTCACAGGTAATTAGAGACTAGAGACACTAGAAAAAAAAAAAAACATTCAAAAATAGCAGTAAATAGACTGTGAAGTCATAGGATACAAGGGAGAAATTGGGATTAGGAAGCAGCTAGTTCAGAATGCCCAAAATATAACCCTTGTAGCAGCTCTCAAGTCTACCCTAATAATTCTAATTCAAATAATTCTAATCATCTTCTTTACATGGAGTCATTTTCTTTTATATGGCAAATGAAAGTTTATATCACTTCCACAGTCAAAACTTGTATTACTCTCCAAATAATGAATTTATTTATGAAAACAGTAAGTGGTGAGCTGGAAACCTAATTTCAACAAATCTCAGAGTAAGATGAGGTTGTATATCAGTGAAAACATTTTTTTTTTTAAAGATTCATTTATTATTATATGTAAGTACACTGTAGCAGTCTTCAGACACACCAGAAGAGGGCGTCAGAGCTCATTACAGATGGTTGGGAGCTGCCCTGTGGTTGCTGGGATTTGAACTCAGGGCCTTCAGAAGAGCAGTCAGTGCTCTTAACCACTGAGCCATCTCTCCAGCACAACAGTGAAAACATTTTTAAAGGTTACTTAAAAATCAAGTTTTGAGGGATGAGGATGTACCAGGTACAAATGTAAGAGTTTTGATTCTCTCAAGGGTCTCAGGAGGTTTTCAGTAATATTGCCTGTGCCCTGCAGATGAAGACACAGCGATGTGCAGATTTAGACAATGTGTGAGATGCCACACAGCTTTGAATCCAGGCACATCCAGAATCCAACAGTGCTACACCTGCTGTGACTTCTCAGTACCAAGAAATCCAAGTCAAAGTGTATGTTTCTTTGGACAGAACAAAGCCTGTGTTTTCTACTTACATTTATGTTCAGTATCACATATTGTGGTGACTTGAACAAGAAAGACCCCCACCCCAGGCCCCTTTACTTGAATGCTTAGTCACCAGGCAGTGGAACAGTTTGATAGGATTAGAAGGATTCGGAGGAGTGGCCTTGTTGGAGGAAGTGTGTCACTGGGGGTGGCCTTTGAGGCTTTAAAAGCCCACACCAGGCCCTGTCTCTCTCTCCTCTCTGCCTATGGATCAGGATGTAGAACTCTCAGCTACTCCTCCAGCACCATGTCTGCCTGGATGCTGTCATACTCTCTGCCATGAGAATAATGGACTAAACTTCTGAAACTGTAAACCAGCCCAATTAAAAGCTTTCTCTTATAAGAGTTGCCTTAGTCATGGTATCTTTTCACAGCAATTGAGCATTAAGACACTTATGGTAGGAGCTTTGACCCTAATTGTATGCCATCGTTGTTTTACATTACTCAGTGAGGGTAAATAAAGTGGACATTTCTGGTTTCTTTGGAGACTCAGTTGTGTTGTATGTTTTTTTTTTTTTTCTGGAAACTGTCTCATGAGAGTAGGCTTTTGTTGAAGCAGACACATGGAGGATGTTTTGCTGAGAATAGAGACATGGTGATTTTCTGAAAGCTGCCTGGGAGAAGGGCATGTGATGCTCTGCTAGAGTGGGTGCTTGGAAAGGTATAAATATAACCCAATAGACAGTGGGTAATGATGACAACAATGACGACAGCAACGAAGACGACACTGCCACCGACTATGACGACGACTATGACGATGATGACCGACGATGAAGACGATGACAATGACAACGACGACAACGACAACAACAACAACAACAACAACAACAACAACAACAACAACGCTGTGTGGTATTGGTTCACCTTGCCACTCTTTGCTGATCATGACTTTGTAAAGAAAAATGCACCAAATAATTCCTTGTGGTTTTCCAGAAGCTTCTCTCAGTTTCTGCAGACTTGGGCCAATTAGCAGAGCCTCTTGGTTTCCTCTGGATCAAACTCACATTGCAGATTTGTGAATGGTGTTTGTGAGTGGATTGAGCTACCATTGCTGACTGTGTAAACTGAAATGCTGTGGTCCTGACAATGCAGATTGGATTCTCCCCAAAGAACTATTTCTAAACAGGGCCACATCCTTTTTTGCCCTATTAAGTTTTCCTTTCCACCACCTCTGGTGGGTGGTGGGTTAGAAAGGAGATTAAAGCATTTCGGTACAGTTATTAAAATAGGTTTTTGAAAAAATCTAAGCCTTCATCACATATGTCATGCATATGTGAGGAAGTCAGAGGACAGTTGTGGGCCTAGTTCCTTTCTTGAACCATGTGAATTCTGGGAATTGAATTCAGGACATCTGGATTGGTGGCAATTGCCATTACCAGGTGATTCTGAACATCAACTCTTGAAAGGAATAGCTTATCATATGTAGATAAAATATAATAATGTAACTAGGAATTCTGAACATTATGGCTGACAACTAGATTCCTTGGTTCTAAAACCCTTTCCATGTAATCTAGTAATTAAAGTGCTTTTTTAAAAAAAAAAATTGTTTATTTATTTTACAAAAATACGAGTTTGCCTGCATGTAAATATATGTTCTATGTACATGCCTGGTGTTCTTGGAGGCCAAAAGAAAGCATCATATCCCCTGAGACTGGAGTTACAGAGTGTGAACTACCATATGGGTGCTGGGAATTGAATCTGGGTCCTCTGCAAGAGCAGCAAGTGCTTTTAACCACTGGGCAATCATCTAACCCCTTGAAGTGCTTTTTTTGGTTTGTATTACCAATGCCTGACAGATCCCCTTCCTGTCAACAAAATATTGGTAGTCACAGATATCCTGTGATAATTTGCATTTTCTAATTTTTATTAAAATATGGCTAAAATAAAACATGTGTCCTTATGTTCCCTAAAATTTTTGCCTGAGAATTATTAACCTGTTTGGTTTAGTTTTTGTTGTTGTTTGTTTATTTGTAGATATGTGTGGTTGTATTTAGAACCCAGGGCAGGGCACACACTCTACCACTGATAAACTCTCAGCATCATATCTCTCCATCCATATGGAAAAGACCAGAAACCTGTTAATGGCTACAGGGGAGTCATAGGGCTGGGGCATTAGTCTCTACTTCTATATCATTGCCCTCTCTTCAAATTTAGGAATAGATTCTTTGGTCTTTTAAAACTAAAATGGCTTGTTAGTCTTCATAAATCCCACTGTGGTCTGTTGGTAAAGATGTTGGTATCTTTGATGTAGGTAAATGTGTATGGTAGAGATGAATTGTAGCCCTCAGATTGATGTTCAATATGTAGAACTTTGTTAATCAACATCAATTCCCCATGTGATCTTGCATCCTGCCAGCTGGGTAGGAAATCTATCTGCAGTCAGGTATAGCATCTGCTTCTCTCCAGCTCCAGATGTTCAGGGATCATGATCAGTTAAGGCTCCTAGCTATAAGGTGCAGTGGTTATGGCCTCTGCCACCCTGATGGTCCCTCTGGGGTTCTGCTGCTTCTGGATTGCTCTGGGGCCCAAGACTGGCTGAAGATTTCTGGGCTCCTAGAAGTCATTTTGTCACAAGGATGGATGGCCCTCTATACCACAGCCTGCAACATCCTTTTCTTCTTTCATGATTGTGGACTCTAAGAAAGAGTCCTGGACATCAGCTTGCTCATGATTTTTCTGGAGTCATAATTTTCCCGAGCTATATAACATAATTCTCTGCTTAACATGGGGAAATGGGACTCTAGGTGCTGTTGTCTGAATACCTTAAAATGCCTGTTCTGAAAAGTAGTCATCATCGTAGCGGTAAGAGGTAAGACTCTGGGGGAAGTAACCAAGTCCCGAGGTCTCTTCCCTTATGGATGGATCGTTGCCTTATAAAAGGGTTGTAGAACACTTTGCTGATTTTTTGCTTTCCTACTGGGTTAGGTGTTAACCTGAAGTAAACAGCACAGAGAGAAGCTCTCCTGAAACAGCCCATTTAAAAGTGGCAGAAGAATGGTGATCTGCAATATATGTACCCTGCAGTATATGTACCCTGTAATATATGTACCCTTCACCATGTGAATACAATAGGTTTGTATTCAAGGAGGCAAAGGAAGGCAAGGCTTTGGAAATGTAAAGTGAACAAAGCCACATAAGTTGTTTTTGGAATGGTTATCCTTGGGAACAGAAATAACAGGGCAGCCTTGGTCCAAAGCTGAATAGATAAGTTGCTATACAGACATCTTCACAGGCAGAGCCAAGATTCTTTGTGGAAGATTGGTGTTTTGGCAATCAATTGAGATTGTTCTTTTTATGAGGTGGATGTGGGTCTTCCCTTAGTGGCTTCCTGGCTCTGCTGTGCCTGGGTTTGGAAGCAGAGAGCAGCCTTTGTCAGCCACTAAACCTGCTGGTGTCTTGATCTAAAACTTCCAGACCCTCTGAATGTGTGAAAATACATTCCTGATCTTCATAGGATACCCATCCCAGTCAGGAGAAAGGCAGTATAAAAAAAGACATAGTCTACTAAATCCCTCTCGCATATACAGAAGCATTTAACTATAACCCAAATTACATAATAACTAAACACTGATCTTTGTAGAGCTGGCCTTCAGTGTATATATAGCTGACAATAGAAAGGCCGAGGATGCCTTTGGAAAAGCCTTGCCTAGCATTGGAGAGTCCCTGATCTCCAGTAGGGCAAAGAGGAAAAGGCGAGGGAGGAAGAGAGGAAGAAGTGGGGGAGGGGGGAACAGTTCATTGCAAGTGATTATGAGCACAGGCTATTCGCATTTTTTCACAGAAGAGGAGCCTGCTTCCAACACCTCTCTTCCTGTAACCTGGTCACACAACCTTTGGTGGAAAAACATCACATGTTTAAGAGGTAAATTCTTCAGGCATTGTATCAGTGTTTTACTCATAGAACTTGCTTAGCCATGATTGAAGTCAAGGGCTTGGCACTACCCTTTTTAACTACAGTGACTACTATTTTTGTGTCTAGAGTCTATACTAACCTTCCTAATGCTGTCACCCCTTAATACTGTTCCTCATGTTGTGGTGACCCCCAAACATACAATTATTGTCATTGCTACTTCATGACTATAGTTTTTCAACTTTTGTGAATTATAATGTACATGTCTGCTACAGAGATGATTTTAGGTGACCCCTGTCATGTTGATAACTGCCGGTACAGACCCCAAGTCCCCGTGTGCTTCAGTCTGTAGGGCTTGCTCGTGAGGGCCACCAAGGGCTGACAGATGATGCCCTTTCATGGCTGGAATCCTTGCTAGTTCATGACTAGGGTGAAAGATGGCCAAGTTGCCAGAAACTGGACCACTGCCACAGTAACCACGAGCCAAGAGGGTTGGGCCCAGGACTCTGCAAGGGGAACCTTGTGTGCTAAGCAGAAGCCGCCTTCAGCACGGAGGAGGCTATATCCTTAATCCATCTCTCCTCTTGAGTCATCTTCTTTTCTCCCGTGCTTCGGCCACTCGGTTGCCCTGTCTTCCTCCCAACCCATCGACCACTCACTTGGTCTGCTGACTTTCAGTAAAGTGACCTTCAGTCATTCCTACGAATCCACAGGGCCCTCCCAAAGGAAGCAAATTCTTATGAGTCTAAGCAGGTTTTCTGGTACTTCTCTTTCTAGAAAAGTTAGAAAACCACACAGTTTAAATTCTGTGGACATATATAAGTGTGTATACTTATATATGTGTATGGCATGAGTGTGTGTGTGGTGTGTGTGGTGAGTGTGTGTATATGTGTGTGGTGAGTGTATGTGTGGTGAGTGTGTGGTGTGAGTGTGTGTATGTGTGTGTGTATGTGTGTGATGTGTGTGTGTGGTGAGTGTGTGTATATGTGTGTGATATGTGTGTGTGTGTGTTTGGTGAGTGTGTGGTATGAGTGTGTGTATGTGTGAGTGTGTGTATGTGTATGATGTGTGTGTGAATGTGTGTGGTGTGAGTGTGTGTGGTGTGAGTGTGTGTGTGTGTGGTGAGTGTGTGTGTGTTATGAGTAGTGTGTATATATCTTTTAAATAAGCTGCTAGCCATAAAAATAAATGAAGAGATCAATGTTGGTGTCTATGCATGGCCCATGACTATGAACCATGATATAGAGAAGACCTGGGCCTGGGATCAAGGGAGCTGGGTTTTCACCAGCCAGGCTGCCTGCCTGTTTGTTGCCTGCTGACTATGTCCAGGCCTCCATCTCTCTGCTGAGTGGTGTGTGTAGATTAGGGCTCCAGCTGGAGAGTGCGTCTTCCCCTCACACTTTGCTTGGTAGGATTAAGGTAAGTTAGGGAACCACAGGGTCCCTTTGTGAACAGACTGGCTCTCTCTCTCCAGGTATAAAGTATGGTTATCTGTGGCATCTGCCACACTGCAGAAAACACTGAATTTAATTTAACTTTTAAGTTAACCTTAAAGTCAGCAAGATGGTTCAACAGGCTAAGTGTTTGCTGCATGGCCTGATGACCTGAGCTCATTCCTGGAACCCAATATGGAAAGGTGGTCCTAGAGGTCAATAAGGAAAGGTGGTCCTAGAGGTCAATATGGAAAGGTGGTCCT
>NC_034598.1:5560704-5565340 GCF_900095145.1 Mus pahari | reverse complement strand
GAGGTCAATATGGAAAGGTGGTCCTGGAGGTCAATATGGAAAGGTGGTCCTGGAGGTCAATATGGAAAGGTGGTCCTAGAGGACCAGTCCCAAACCTTGTCCTCTGGCCCGTCTCCCCTCCCCCACAAGCCATTATTTACACACGCAATAATTATTAATTAACCAAACATCAGCATTGGTGTGATTTTGACAACATAATATAGGCTCAAAACTTAACCTGTTTCATGGAAGGGAGGGAGGGGCAGGTACCCTGTGAGAACCTGAAATTGTCCAAAGATGGCATTTTTTTCAAGTTCAAGCCATGCATTGTAACTGTGAAGCTGCTTGGAGGCCCTCAGGATGCAGAAGTTCTCGTCTCCCCTCCACTTTCCTGAGATGCCTGCCTTTTGTTTAGTTATCTGTGTCACCAGGCTCCATCTGGTTGTCTCCTGGATGGACTGGGCCCATCAGGTGCTAGGAAAGGGTAGAAGGTTCCTGAATAACTGTGTCTTTTAAAGGGACAGAAGCCCTCAATGATGGCTCCCTGTTGTCCAGAGGACTAATTTTATAATTCTTCTTCCCTTAGCTATGGCGTCCAAACAACTGCCTGATTCAAGTGAGAGGTCTAGGATGAGGCCAGTCACTCCAGGGGCTGTGGTCAGCTCGTGGATGGCAGGGGCCTGTTGTCCTTGGGGAGGAGCTCCTGGGTAGGGAGTGTGGGATTGGAGGGTCAGCTTCTGTAATGATCATCCATTGAAAAGGACCACTTCAAAAATACAGTCATTAAGGTAAAACATGCAAATTAGTTTGGAAAGGCATGCTACCAATCAGATAGTGAGCTCCCTAAAGTCTTTTCACTCCTATTTCTAAGATTGTATCTTGGCTAGAGCTGGTCATTCATTCACTCATTCATTCATTTGCTCATTTGTTCATTCACTCACTCATTCATTAACTCACTCATCAATTCATTCACTTATTCATTCATTCACTCACTCACTCACTCACTCACTCACTCACTCTCTCACCTCATTTTTTTCTTTTACCAGGACTCTACCTGAAACTATGTTCTTTGGCTCAGCTCTTGACTTCTGTGAACTCTGGGCAGATGTTGCCCCCCTCATGGTGGCTGCTGATCACCAGCTTATCTTCCTTTCCCTGCTCTGAGATAATTTCCAACCATCAGCTGATGAAAACCAGAACCTGCTTCCTTTTGTGCCTATAGGCAGCAGATCCTGGGAGCATCTGTCTTGTTGTATAAAGCACTTTAATTTTGCATTTAAATTCCAAAAATCCCTTAGCTGCTATCATTTGCAAACTGACTCCAGAAATACCAAATCATAAGGAAATTACAGCACAATAAGTATTTTAATCACTTTTTATTGCTTGCAATCAACTTGACAAATAAAAAAAAAATTACTGGAGTATTATTTTTTAAAGCATCCAGTAATTAGGTCTCTTGTTTCCCGTCTTCCTGGAACCCAGTGAGCTTTGCAGGACATGCTGTTGAAGTCTAAAGTAACAGGCATAAGAGCTGCCTTGTCACTGCACAAACTTGAATTTCTTTATTAAGAAACCTTTTTAAAAACCTTCCAGGGACTGGAGTTGTAGCTGAGTGGCAAACCACAGGGTAGCTCTTGCAGAAGAGCAGAGTTTGATTCCCAGCACCCGCCAGAGAAAGTCACACTCACCGCACAGCTCTCACTTCTTCCCTTGGACAGCTGCGCTCACACGTGCACACTCTCACAGGCACACACCCAAACACAGAAATGAAAATGAAAGCCTTCCTGCTGTGTGTGGTGGTGCATGCCTGGAATCCCAGCACTCAGGAGAATTATTAGTTTGAGACTAGCATAGGCTACATAGAAAAATCATATCTCAAAACAAAAACAAAACAACAGACAAACAAACAAACCTAACCATGGGCCAGCAAATGATTCAGAAGGTAAGTCATGCAAGCCTGATGACCTGAGAGAAGGGGGGGAGTGACACCAAAAGTTGTCTTCTAATTAGCACGTGTGCATCTACACACACACACACACACACACACACACAAATACATGCTCATATATATATATACATACACCCTCACACACACACACAAACACCCACTCATACACACATACAAAAACATGCTCATATATATGTATATATATATACACACACACATATATATACACACTCACACACTCATACATTTGTACATACTTACACATATACACACACTCACACACATATACACATTCACATACACACTCACAAATGTACATATACACACACTCACACACATCCATACATTCACACATACTCACAAACATGTACACACTCACACATATACACACACTCATACATATATATACTCACACATGTACACACACACAAACAAATACACACTCACACATATACACACACTCACACACATACACACATTCACATACACACTCACAAATGTATACACACTCATACATATACACACACTCACACACATCCATACATTCACACATACTCACAAACATATACACACTCACTCATACATATATATACTCACACATGTACACACACACAAACATATATACACTCACACACATACACACACTCACACACATACACACACACATATACACACACTCATAAACATGCACACATATATACATACTCATTCACATAATACATTCATATTCATACCCATATATACACACACATACACTCATACTCACACATATACATACACACATGGACACACATGGACACACACTCTTAATTACATAGATACAACCTGAAACTTCTAAAGCTTTCATCAGTGTTCATTTAGGAATCTTATATTTTGAATAATAGCATACCTATGTGTGGTGGTATGTACATGCAATATCAGCTTCTGGAGGCAGAGGCAAGAGGATTGCCACAAATTCAAGATCAGCCTGGGCTGTATACCAAGTCCCAGGCCAGTTAGGGCGTCATAGTGAGACTGTTGCAAGTAATGAAATAAATAGATGGACTGACAGACAGATAAAAGCATAGTGCAATTGCAGGCCCTGAAAGGAGTTTTCGGCAGCACTCTCCTGCCCACCTCAATCTCCCTGAGAAATCCACAGTGGGTAGTCTCCTCTCTCTGGGCGTGTGCCCCAAACTTCCCTCCCTTTCCTGCATCCCTGTTACATAGTCTCCTCTCTCTGGGCATGTGCCCCAAGCTTCCCTCCCTTTCCTGCATCCCTGTTACATAGTCTCCTCTCTCTGGGCGTGTGCCCCAAGCTTCCCTCCCTTTCCTGCATCCCTGTTACATCTCCTTCTTCCATTTTTATTATCTTTGTATCTTAAAAAGACAGATTTAGATATTCAAAAAAAGAATGATTATTATCTGGGAGGACATTGTCTCGTCATCATTTCCAAGGTGGAAGAGAGCACACTATTTTTAGTTTCTTAGACAAACATTCCTGACAGGATAGTGGGATTCTCTGTCATCAGTGACGTCAGACTTTCGGGAGGTCCGCGGCCACACAGCAATTTGAAGGTTGCGTTTGGAACCTGATGAAACCACAGGGGGCGCTGCAAGAGACGCCCTTGCAGAGATTGAAAGTGGTCTGAAGGCTGCTTACTTAAGGTATTGGCTTAAATATAGTTTCTGTGTACTTCTTGCAAATTCTAATTAGCATGCATGTTCTGTCACACTGTAGGTATTGTCAGTGGCTTTTATAAATATGCATTTGCTTCCTAATTGCTTCATGAAACTGAATGCCAGCCATGTATGTGCTCACCTTTAATCATGGTACAGCTCTGCCAAAGACTTAATTACAAAGAAAAGGTGGGATCCTTTCCCACCTTTCATGTACATTATATTCATTGATTCTATCTTTAGTGAGCAAGGTCTATATCAGGTATTGTTCTGGAGTCTGAAGATAGGGAGAAATACCAGAAAACAGTTCACCCAATGTCTCCAGTCTGGACCTAACTAACCACCACCCTTAAGCTGAAGCCTTCCAAGTGAGCCATGTAGAGTAAGGGGGAGCTGGCCAGGGGTTTGGGGAACAAATTTATTGCTGTAAAACATCTATGTAACACTGTCAGCAACTTCATGATATTATGAGTTATAAAAACCAGAAATGTATTTAAGAAGGCAAAATATCTGGACTCTTTTCTCAATTAGGATAAAGTAACTATTATAGATATGTTGCCCAAAGGCAGTGTCTTAAAAGTTTAGTTTCCAGAATTTGGTCCTACTGGATGACAGTAGACCATTTTAAGAGACGCGACCCATTGGGAGGGTAGTTAAATCACACAGGGTATGTCCTTAAAGGGAATACTGGGACTGGATACCAAGAAAAGAGCAGCTACCTCCACCATGCACCTTGACATACGAGTCTCTCTCCCCTCAGGCCCCCAAATAAGGAACTATTTGGATCATGAGCCAAAAAATTTCCTCCCTCCTCAAGTTGATTTGCCTTAGTGTTTGTCACAGTAGCAGGAATCTCACACAACAGAGCTCTGCAAAGTGCTTTTTGAATTCATCAATGCTGCGTAGACATAGGAGTTTCTGTTTGTATAGTTGACCATCAGTGAGATGCTCTGTGTATAGCGGACCAGCAGTGAGATGCTCTGTGTATAGCGGACCAGCAGTGAGATGCTCTGTGTATAGCGGACCAGCAGTGAGATGCTCTGTGTATAG
>NC_034598.1:5554582-5560384 GCF_900095145.1 Mus pahari | reverse complement strand
TATAGCGGACCAGCAGTGAGATGCTCTGTGTATAGCGGACCAGCAGTGAGATGCTCTGTGTATAGCGGACCAGCAGTGAGATGCTCTGTGTATAGTGGACCAGCAGTGAGATGCTCTGTGTATAGTGGACCAGCAGTGAGATGCTCTGTGTATAGTGGACCAGCAGTGAGATGCTCTGTGTATAGTGGATCAGCAGTGAGATGCTCTGTGTATAGTTTACCAGAAGTGAGGTGTTCTCATTCTTGTTACCCCTTCTGATTTGAAACTTAATGTTTTCAGAAATCAGTGCAGGGTCTGTGATTCTGGAAGAAGACATGGATGAAAGTGGATTCATGCAAACAGCATGTGATGGTGGTAAGGCCCAGCCCAGCCCCTCCTGTCCTGGCCAATTTTGGTCTTCGCCCTATATATTATCCTCAGAGAGACTCTTCAAAGGACAACTCGATTTACTTACCTCAAACCATCCCAGTCAAACTGACATTGCAATTCTATAGTATTTGGTTTCAGTAAGACAAAAATAAACACAAATTACATCCATTTAACTCTATTTTAAATCATCTGCTGGGATTCTGGTCTCCTTCTAGAAACATAATTGTGTATCAGTTAACAATCCAGCGTAAGGAGATTATAGGTATAATTTAGGGTAGAAAATGACTAGGGAACATTTTCTATAATTGTAAATTGAAATGAACTCTTTAGAAACAGCTAAATGACTTTTGGCAATGCTAAATCCTAGCCAGACCACCTGAAGACAGTTGTTGAGACATCCAGCTCCCTGGGTTAGTCTTTGCTACATACGAGGCCCCGACGGAGACTAGTAAGGTTTCAGTTGTCTGTCTATCTCCCTCACTCTTACATTTTTGCTGCTGTCTGTCTTGCTCCAGTCAGCTTCTAGATCTGGCTGTCCTGGACAGACATCCAAAACAGCAGAGGCTTAAATAATGAGAAGAGTTTGAGGTTTTTCCAGAATTGAGTTCAAGATGGCTGAAGGAATCTACTTCACTGAATCATCAGGGCATTTGGCTGCCTGCCTTTTCCATTCCACAGCGTGGAAGAGCCTGCCCTTCTTCAAGACCACAATCTGAAGGTGGCATGAGTTACAACTGCTCATAAACATCCCATCAATGGTAATGTCACATGCCACACCCAGCTGGAAGGGAGGTAACAATTTTTGTTTCTCTTTCGGTTGGCTATGTGCTCTCAGCTAACTGGATATTACTGCAGAAAAAGAGGCAGATAGCTATTGTGGAGCCAATAACGACTTAGAGATAAATGTCATATTAAATACTCAGCCTCGGGACCAAAGCTTTATGCTGATTGTTCTCAGTGTGTAATGTCTAGTCCACAAGCGTTAGGATCACATGGGCACTTGCTACAAACTTAGACTTTTCCCTCCTCTACTCAACAGCTCCTTGGTTAGAGAGTCTTGAGTCTCAGTGAGCCTTCCCAGAGATTCCAGGGCCTGGTAAAACTTGAGAACCACTGAGCAGAGGGTCACTTTTCCAAAATAGCTAAGCTGGGGTCAGGAAGGCTCAGAAGCGATCAGCTCTTGACCCTTGACTTCTCTAGTCCATGTGAAGTCACTCTGTCTGAATCAGTTCTCGGGATGGCTCACTGACCCAGCAGCCAGAATGTCCTCTGATGACACTGACGAGCTTGCTTGCCACTGTCCCATTGCTTGCCAGCATGGAATGACAGATCTGACAAGGAGGACACATCCGAGTCTCCACTAACCATCACCATTACTCCTCTCCCTCCTTCTGGGACTCACCTGCCTCAGTCTCTCCCTCTCCATTCCAGAGTTATTTTGGGAGGATCTCTGCAGGGCAGCTGTTCCCCAGTAGGCATCCAGTGTCTCATACTGCATTTTATTTTACCCAAACAGCTAATTATGCTGCTGACATCTGTCCAGTCCAGAGATGGGGGAAGGGAACAGTGGCTCAACAATGAGTTGATCCAGTGGAGAACTCTACCTCACACAGCACTTGCTTCCCCTTCCCCCAGCACCCTCCTAACTGTCAACAGCGGTGTCTGTCAGCTGGTGGCCAGACATCAGAACAGACTTTGCCAATTAGAGAAGTCACACCTCTCGGTTGGCAGGCGCGTGCTATTGTGCCTGAGACCAAGGCAGAGAGCCATATGGCTTTCATGAAAAAGATTCACCAAGGGAGAAACAAGGGGGTGCCCCTGAGGGCAGCCCTTGTCTGATAAAGTTCACAGGTAAAGCTGGAGGGTGGGCTGTTAGGTGATGTAGATGCAATTCAGACTATGACACCACTTCAAATCAGAATTTCCTTCAGGGATGCTGATATAGAATTTGGCTTGGCAGCCCTAAGCCCCTTCTGTTCTTTTGTCCTTTGTTATTTCCCCAGCTCTCTTATGGTGAACTCTTGAGTTTTGCTCCACTGTGTGAGAAAAACAGAACAGAGAAAATAATAGCAATCATAGCCTCCTCCTCAACTTGCGTGGGCGTGTACATACACACACACACACACACACACACACACACACACACATAGTTGTAAAGTTGTAAAGGCTGTTGCAATCCAGTTCATCAGCGTTCATTCCACCCCAAGGCAATTTGGAATGGCACAGGGAAAGTGCACTTGACAGTGGTTTTCCAGTGAGTAAGAAAAAGGGAACTTGGGGCTGACAGTTTGGATTTGAATACTGGTCCTCCACAGGTGGGCCATGAGTGGGTGCATCACTCAGCTGTCATGTTGGCCTCAGTTTCTCAATTAATAGAAGGGGCTCTGAGGCTGTGCTGGACTCCAGCATCCTTTATGTCCAAGACCACTTACGTTGTAAGTAACCCAAATGAGGCTGAAGCGCACCATCACCATGCTCCCCCATAGAAACCATAGACATGTGAATTTATCTTTCTTTAATTTTAATGTTGAAAATTTTCAATACTCACAAAAGTCGTGAAAAAATATAAAGAGCCCTGTACACTAAAAACCAGTTTCAACACTATCTTGTTTTCTCTAGCCTAAAATCAAACCAAACCAAACCAAATCTACAGTATAATATTTTATTGCTCTATTTAAATCTTTATTGTGTGTGTTCCTTGTATATGTGTGTGTCCTGTATATGTACGTGTGTGTGTGTGTGTGTGTGTGTGTGTGTGTGTTGGCCTCTGACATTGTTCCTTTAAGAGACAGGGTTTCTCATAAAGCCCCTAAAGCTCCCTGATTAGGCTAGGCGGCCTGGACACTGAGTCTTAGAAATCCTCCTGTCTCTGCCTCCCCAGTTTTGGATTATAAGCACATACCACCATACTTGGCTTTTTACATGGGCCAGGGGGAATTCAAGTCAGATCTTTCAATTTGTACAATAAGCACCTGACCCACTGAGCACCCTAAATGTTTTACTTTTTAACAAATCCTTTGCGTGTGTGTGTGTGTGTGTGTGCATGTGTGTGTGTGTGCACGTGTGTGTGCACGCGCGCGCATGTGCACACGCGTGCACATTATGGAATGGCTAATGTGGGTAAAGAACATATGCTTATCTCACATTTTTTGTGGTGAGAGTATTTAAATCTGCTTACATTTTCAAGAATATTATATATTGCTATTAACTGTAGTCATCACATTGTGCAGTAGATGTCTTGAGTGTGTTTCTCTTGTCTAAACGGCATTTGTGTCCCTGGCACCTGCCCTTACCTCCCTTTCCATTCCAGCTACAGACAACCACAATTCAATCTGCACTATTTCCTCCCATCTGTACCCAGGATTCGTGATTTTGGTTGGTTGGTTTTGGAGCCAAGGTCCTCCTATGTATCCCCAGTTGACTATGATATATAAATGAGGCTGCCCTTGAACCCACAGAAATCTGCCTGCCTCTGCCTCCTGAGCACTAGAATTAAAGGTGTGAACATACTTCTATTACATATATTAACTTTTTAGATAGGATTTCATATAGTCCAAGTAGCAGAGGATCACCTGATCCTCCGACCCTCCTACCTCCGCGGTGCCTGACTATACATTTTTCTAATTGTACAAAGTAAGGAATATAATCAGAATACTTCAATACATGCACATACCGCTATCAATCATACTCAAACCTTCTCTGGTGCTTAGCCCTTCGTCAGTTGATATGATCCAGCATCATCTGGCACCAAGGAACCTCCGCTGGGAAAACGTTTCATCAGGTTGACCTGTAGACAAGTCTGTGGAGCATTTTCTTAATTACTGATTGATGTCGGAAGCCACAGGTTAATATGGTGGTGGTACCCCTGGGAAGGTGGTCCTTGGTGATATAAAAATGAAAGCTGAGCAAAACTGGAAAGCAAGCCAGTGAGCAGCATTCCTCCATGGTTCCTGCCTTGAGTTCCTTCCCTGCCTTCTCCAGTAACAGACTGTAAGTTTGAAGCTTCAGTGAGCCCTCTTGTCTCCATGGAGCCCTCTTGTCTCCATGTTGGTTTCGCTCAGTGTCTTATCACAGGACAAAGGTTAGTTCCTAGAATTAGGTGTCGCTGTGAGGAGCCTGACTGTGGCTTTTGGTGAAATGTGGAAGACTTTGGAATTTAGGATTACAAAAGTAGTTGAATGCTGTAAGTAGATCATAAAAGCCCATTCTAAATAGAAACTTGGGAGATGGTAGTGCTAAGAGCAGTGCAAGATAGTGGTAAAAAGTTGTGGACTGATTTCAAGACTACATAATGTTGGGTCTATGATCCGATTATAATTGGCAATGCTTATGCTGGTCTACAATGAAAAAGAGCCAGTAGGGTAAAACAAGACATGCAGTTTGGAGGGAGAATGTGTGCCGGACGCCTCATGTGACAGACAGAGCACACACAGGAAAAGAGGCTACAATTGTTAAGGAGATTAGCACCATTAAGGAAAGGGCTGCTCTACCCCAGCAGGAGGGAGGATGGTTCTAGGATAAGACCTCACCCAGCTAAGCTTTTAAGTTGTGTGTGAGAGAGAGAGAGCCCAGAACACTGGCTTACATCAGATGTGGAACTACAGGATTTGGAGTTCGTCCTGCTGGAGTCCAGTCTTGCTTTGGTATAGTATTTCCTTACTATGCCTCATTTCTTCCATGGTAATGTGCCATTATATGTTATGTGCCATTACATGTGTTAGAGGTATGTAACTGACTTTTTATTTTATAGGAAATATCATTTTAGATCTGGTCTTGAGTCTCAGAAGAGATTTCTGACTTATGAACTGTCTTAAGTCTATGAAAGACGTTGAACTAAATGCATTTTATATTGTGATATAGCCACAAGTCTATAGGGGGCCAGAGAATGGATTGTGTTTGAATACAAAATGTTCCCCCAATAAAGTATTTGGACACTTGGTCCCCAGTTAGTGGTGCCATTTGGGAAGGTTTATGAGGGGAAGTTTTGGTGGAGGAATTCTGTCACTAGAGGCAGGTTTTAAGAGCACTGACTGCTCTTCCAGAGGTCCTGAGTTCAAATCCCAGCAAACATATGGTGGCTCACAACCATCTGTAATAAGATTTGATGTCTTCTGCTGTGTCTGAAGACAGCTACAGCATACTTATAAATAAAATAAATATATTTTCTTTAAAGTTTAAAGTCTTGGACCATTTCCATTTCACTCCCTCTGCGTTTTGCATATGGGTCAAGATGTAAACTCTCAAATTCTGGCCCCGGCTGCTATGCCTGCCTGCTGCAATGCCTGCCTGCTGCTATGCCTGCCTGCTGCAATGCCTGCCTGCTGCTATGCCTGCCTGCTGCAATGCCTGCCTGCTGCTATGCCTGCCTGCTGCTATGCCTGCCTGCTGCAATGCCTGCCTGCTGCTATGCCTGCCTGCTGCAATGCCTGCCTG
>NC_034598.1:5538999-5554202 GCF_900095145.1 Mus pahari | reverse complement strand
TCCTCTTCCTCCTCTTCCTCTCCCTCCTCCTCTCCCTCCTCCTTGTCCTCCTTGTCCTCCTTCTCCTTCTCCTCCTCTTCCTCTTCCTCATTCTCTTCTTCCTCCTCTTCCTCCTCTTCCTCCTCTTCCTCCTCCTCCTCTTCCTCCTCCTCCTCTTTCTCCTCCTCCTCTTCCTTCTCTTCCTCTTCGTCCTCCTCTTTGTCCTCCTCCTCTTCTTCCTCCTCTTCTTCCTCCTCCTTCTCCCACATCCTAGATATTTTATTTTACCAATTTAAATTTTCATGTACATCTCTAATTCAAAAATAAAGATTTAGAAAATATAACTATCATGCCATTGTCTCATCTAACAAGATTGAAGACTCTCCTCTACAGACCCTCTCAATAATATTTAATATTCATATGCTCAAAATTTCTGATAGTCTCAAGGATGCCTTTCTTTTTAATTTTTTTTTCATGACAGGATAACAGTATGTAGCTCTGGCTGACCTAGAACTTGTTATACAGACCAAGCTGGCCTTGTCACACAGAGCTGTGTCTGTGCTGGGGCACCACTCTCTGGACTCACTGGACGGCCTCGTCTTACCTGTTGACCAGGTTGGCCATGTAGCCCAAACTGGCCTTGAACTCATGGCACTTCTAACTCAGCTTCCTAAATTCTGGTGAAAACCACCATATCCCACCCCAAAGATGTCTTGCTTTATGTTGGTCTCTTTGAGACTGGATAGAGACAAGATCCATACACCTATTTGCTTATTGTGTTTTGTTCATGCTTGGCAGTTTTCTTTTTATGCTATTGATCTGTGAAATAAAAGAGGTCATTTCTTGGTTTAGCTAATTACTGCCGGTGCCTTGTTATTTGTTATATTTTCTTTAAATAGTAGAGAGATTCATCTATATCAGATCCAAGTTCAGTTTGTTTGTTTTTTAAACACAGGCAGTATTGTGAGCATAAAGTCTTATTGGTATATTTTTTTTCTGTATATGATGGCCATGCAAGTATATTTGTGTTTTAGTATGTGTGAGGGTGCACTGGTGTTTGTGGGTATATGCACACAGTAGGATTGCCACTGCAGAGGCCTAAAGCTGATGTCAGCGATCTTTCCTAATGACTCTTCTGGGTTTGGTTGCTCAAACCCAGAGCTCACTGATAAGGCTAGTCTCTCCAGCCAGCTTCCTCTGGGGGTTCCCTGTCTCTGCCGTCTAAGCCTGGGATTACAGGCAGGCCACCACACCCTCCAGCATTATGTTGCTTCTGGGGATCTGAGGCAAGGTCCTCTTGCCATGTGTTGAACACTTTAACTGTTGAAATTTCTTCCCAGTCCCTTGGTGGTCATTTTTAATAATTTTGAGGCCAAGACTGAGTTTAGATACTATCAAGAGTATCCATGTATTGTAACTTAACTTTTTTTTTTTTTTCCTAGACAGGGTTTCTCAACTTTTTTTTTTTTTTTTTCCTAGACAGGGTTTCTCTGTGTAGCCCTGGCTGTCCTGGAACTCACTTTGTAGGCCAGCCTGGCCTTGAACTCAGAAATCTGCCTGCCTCTGCCTCCCAAGTGCTGGGATTAAAGGCGTGTGCCACCATGCACAGCCCACTTAACTTATTTTTATTTTTATTTTTTTTTTTAGCCTGTATGCTAGCTGTTCTATCAAGTATTTTTAAATGTATATATTTTATTCTATTTTCTTTAATCTTTTTCACCTTTTAATCTTTAAGCCTTTCCTGTTGCATAAGGCAAATATTCATGTTGAAGACAATGAGAAGCTGTGTAATTTAAAGAAACCTTTAACATGTAGCAGGACATTTGACCAGATGTCAGGATAAGGTGTTGTTCATTTACAGCAACAAAAACAAATGCACTTTGCCTGGACATTTTTCTTGGTTGAAATCCCTAAAAGTAATTGAGAATTTATGCATGGGTAAATTATGTTAATGGGAGGCCTCTGAGACGATAATAAATAATGGTTTCAAGACTGTAGCTCAGATTTTAATTTTTTTTAAAGTAAATGATTTTTGAAGAATCTTTTTGTTCAACAAGCACATTTTTGCTGTTTTTCTTGTTCCACTCCCAGACAGGAGCTCTAGGGGACGGCAGGCTGTGGCTGGGCTTGCTGGGCAGGGGCCCATGTGTTGGACAGCCTTGCTGATTTCCACTGCAGAGAAGGGCATGCCACGGAGCTGTATTCACACCACACTTGCCCTGGCTTTATTGTGACTTAGATCAGGAAATGTGGCAAGCAAGACACACACACACACACACACACACACACACACACACATACACACACACACTACTGTAGAGAAGGCTGAACCAGCCAGAATTAATTCCAGTCCTCTGTGGTGATAGTGGGTCTCACACAAAGTCAAATGTGTTCATTCCCCTGTGGAGATAAGGCACTACAAGACAGGCGAAGGTAGCTTTGAAAATACAAGCTGTCTTTCATGCTGGGCTCCCAGGGGAGCTCCCTAGCTCTCTACCTCTCTCTCCTCCCCTCTTAACTTTTCCATCCTAGCTCTACCTCTTACAGTTAGTGAGACTTTGTACAGGGTGCTGACACTCCCCAGCCTCATTTGCCTGCTGCTTGCCTGAGGCTCACAGGTTCTCCCTTGAGTTTAAGGATACATCTGAGGAGATGAGCACTTGGGAACACCATCCATAGGAAAGATGTTGCTTTATCTCTGACTTCCCTGCCTTGCTTGTGATGTAGGGCTTACAGATGTATGGGATCCAGCCTTGCTGCCTTCTCTATACCTCTTGGTCTCCCCTAGGTTCCTTCCATACCTTACGGGGGCCTGCTTCCTCATCTCTGTCTTCTCACATGCTCTTTTCTGCACCTGCTCCCCCGTCCATGGCAAGCACAGCCCCAACTGTTTTGTTCTGTTAAATACAACCTCATCCGATGAGCTTCCTCTAATCGCCTCAAATGGCAGGGAACCACCAGGGGCTCCTTCTCCCTCTTCTTGCCCATCTCTCTATCTGTCTGCCTTACATTAAACATCCTTACCTGAAAGCATGAATCCTATCCTTCTAGCTCAAAGTCCTTTCAATATACAGCAAGGTTGGTGCTCAGTTTATTTGATACAAAGACAATTTAGAGACTAAACACCCTATATTATTTTTAGCAAACGGATGCCGTCTTTCACTAGCTCAGGGGCTCTCAACCTTCCTAGAGCCATGATCCTTTACTACAGGTTCCTCATGTTGTGGTGGTGCTCAGCCATAACATTATTTTCACTTTACTTCACAACTGTATTTTTGCTACTGCTATGAATTGTAATGTAAACATCTGACGTGCAGATGGTCTTAGGGACTCGTGTGAAAGGGTCATTTGCCCTCCAAGGGGGTCATAACCCACAGGTTGAGCAACACTGTTCTAGCCTATCCCTCTCCTATTCTCTACTTCCCTCCCCTGTCCTTCCCTCTCTCTTCCCCTTCCCTCTCTTCTGGTCATTTTTGCCGTGCTGGACATCAAATACAGACCCTTGGAACTGGTGCACAACGGTTCTGTCAGGAGCATGGCAGCCCCAACTCATTTTTCACATCTTAGAATTTTCACTTCCTGTAGTGTACAGCTTCAGTCATGCACCTAACTTATGTCTTCTGTCCCACCATTAGCAGACCAGGCACTTGGTATTAGCCATCCATTGCTGTGTAATGAATTATTCCAAAATTTAGCAACTTAACAGCAAATTCTGTCTTATAATTTCCATGTGTCTTTGTTCAAGTTTCATTGCTGTGGAGAGACACCATGAACACAGCATCTCTGGTAAATGAAAACATTTAGTTGGGACTGGCTTATAGTCTCAGAGGTTTAGTCCATTATTGTCAAGGCAGGAAGCATGGCGGTATACGGGCAGACATGGTGTTGGAGAAAGAGTTGAGAGTTCTACATCTTGATCCAAGAGCAGCAGAAGGAAACTGCACAGCCCACTGGGCATAACTTGAGCATATGAAACTTCAAAGCCTGCCCCCATAGTGACATAATTCCTTCAGCAAGGCCATATCTCCTAATAACACTACTCCCTGTGGGCCAAGCTTTCAAACACGTGGGTCTATGGGGCCATACATAGTCAATCCACCACATCACGAGTCAGAAGTTCATGTGCCACCATATATTGGTGGTCCTGCCTTGAGAGCATTAAGGGCATTGTACTCAGGTGACTGGTTAGGGATGTAGTCATCTGAAAGTTTAATTGAGCCTGGAAAGTGACTCACAGGCATGGGTGTTGGCTGGAGGCCCCAATTCTTTACCATGTAGACTTTCCTGTAGCTTTGTAAATATCTTTGAAACATGGAAGATGACTGGGGTGGTGCAAGGTAGAAAGGAGGTAGAGGGAAAAAGGAATGAGAAGGGAGAGGAGAGAGGAAAAGGGAAAAGCTGAGTGAGAGAAAGAGAGAAGGGGAGGGAAGCATAGAAGGAAGGAGAGACGTGGTTCCTTTTAGGACCTATTCTCTGGGCTTTTATCATCTGTATCGTCTTTTCTCTGCCTGTTCTAGGCCAGTGTCAACTTTCCTAATGCTATGACACAGTTCCTCATGTTGTGGTGACTGTCAACCAAAAAATTCTTTCATTGCTACTTTATAACTAATTTTGCTACTGTTATAAATCACAATGTAATTATCTGTGTTTTATGATCATCTGAGGAGACCCTTGTGAAAGGGTCATTTGACACCCCCAAGGGGTCAAGACCCACAGGTTGAGAACCACTGTTTTTCTTGTATTACCTCATTTGGTCTTATAAGATTCTGAGAAGTTATCTCATATCAGATGGTGAAACACACCCGAAAGTTAGATTTAACTATGACCTCATTTTAAAAGGTCTAGATTCCAAATATGTTTGTACCAGGCAACTCTCTGTGTTGTAACAAAATACTTAAGGCAATTAGTTTGTAAAGGAAAAACATTTATTCTGACTAATGGATTTGGAAGTTCCAGTCCAACACTGAGTGGCAAAAGACAGGAATAGGAAGAGACTGAGTGAGGTGTTTCTATCCCCTTTAAGAGCACACCTTTAATAACCTGACTGCCTCCCACAGGGCCCCAAATGCTATCAATGCCTTTGCCTAGCAGTGCCTTCAAAACCAAGCCTTGACTATGTGGGCTTTTTTAGGACATTCACTGGAGCCGAAGAAGGGACTTGGATTTGATGCTTTTATTTGCTACATTTAAGTGAATGACACAAAGAAAATAATTTATACCCTGGGAGGATTTTAGCCCAATTGTATGTGTCTATTTATATACACATGAATATACATGTGTGGCTGATGTAATAAATGAAAATCATAGGCCAAATACTGTTCAACATCTGTAAGAAATACAGGGAAAGGAAGCTAAACTTTGTAGTGAGAATTTTAGTTTCTTTAAAAAACCCAAATAAGAATGTTTTGTTTTAATCCCAGGAGTGGGATGAAACTGTCCCCAGCAGCTTACTATGATCTGCCTCATGTTCTAACGGGCTCAGACTTTGCTAGCTGCAGATAGTTTCTGCAATTGTGGACCTTTGGAATTCTGGGAACTTTTCAGAGGGTCTATAAATGCCCCAATGTAGGTCGTTGGTTGGCTGTTGGTGGATTGTTGCTTGTTTGCTGTTGGTTGTAGTTTATTAAGCAGTCATTTGCAACGAAGAAAGAACAAGAAGGAATTACATATCCTGATGGTGAGGATCAAACTTGCCCCCAATCAGCAGGAAGTAGTCTAACAATAGTGTTGTCCTCTTTCTCTTTATCCTTTTTTCTCTCCTGGCTAGTGTGAGGGGTTGGAGAAAGAAGAACCCACAAAGTAGCAAAAGACAACTACAAAACTTAATCAGTTTGGTTTTTGTTTTTTTTTGTTTTTTGTTTTTTTTTTTGCATAAACTTAGTTATCTGGGTGTTTGTTCAAACCCCAACTGCCATTCTCTTTTCCATTTTATTTAGGGAGCCGAGCCATCTGCCTGGAGATCATAAGAAAAGTACCCGGATGTGACCCTGGAAACAACTGAGGAAGCGGCTTCTTCCATGGTTCTAGCCTCAGGTACCCGCTTGTGTCCTGACCTGACTTCTCTCAGTGACAGGTTGTTCATGTTGGAGGGGCTTTCCCTTGCTCTCCCACAGACATAATGGTTTTGGTCACTGAAGACCATTGGAAAACACAGGTACTGTTCTACCTTTATCCATTTAATTAGTCCTCTGGTCCTCTATTAGTAAACAATCTGTGCATACTTCTGTCTGCGAGAAGGCACTTGACCTCATTTAATTGATGAAGCGCTAAGTTGCATAAATGTTAAGTAACGTGTCAAGGTCACCTGGCCCATGACGGACAGTCAGGATTTGGACACTAGCAGCCTAGCTCCTGTGCCTGCTGTGTAAGTGCTTCATGCCACCTGTTGTTATGACTTACATTTCGAGAGTCCACAGAAGGATATATATTAAAGGCCTGAGCAGCTGTGGTGCTTTTGAGAGGTAATGGAGCCTTTCAGGGGTGGAATCTTGTGGGAGGAAGTTAGGTCTTATGTTTCCCCATTATAATACTTAGCCTCTCCACAGGCACCAAACTGGCAGAGTCACCTGACAGTGGCCTGAAACCATCCCCAAATAGTTCTTTCCTTATTTGAGTTATTTGGGTATCGTTTCGGAGCAATGGGGAGAGGGCTTGTTGTTCTAGTTTGCTTTCTGTTGCTGTGATAGACTTTCATAACCAAAACCAACTTGAGGGGAACAAAAGACTTTGTTTCATCCTACAACTCCCAGGTCACAACCTGTCACTGAGAGAAGTCAGGTCAGGACACGAGCGGGTACCTGAGGCTAGAACCATGGAAGGAGCTGCTTCCTCAGTTGTTTCCAGGGTCACAATTGGTTGCTTTTCTTATACCACCCAGGACTGCCTGCCCAGGGGTTGTGCTCCCACAGCTAGCTAGACCCTCCTCCATCCATAAAAAACCAATAAAATGCCCCCTAGACATGCCCATGGGCCATTCTGTTAGAAGCAGTTCCTCAATTGGGTTCCATCTTCCCAGAAAGTCTCTAGCTTGTGCCAAGTTAACAAAAACAAACCAACACATGGATACACACCTCTTCCATTTGTTCAGGTCAACAAAACAAAGTCTGCAACTCTGAAGGTATGAGGTAATTCGTGGATAAAGTGGACTGCAATTAGTATTGATTTTTGTTGAGTAAGTAACTCTTCTTTTACACTGGGAAATTCTCGTCCTCTACTATTGATGTTTATGTAGCACTCAGGAGCATGCAGCACTGCTGAATGATAACACACATACACACGCACACATACACACACACACACACACACACACACACACACACACACACACGCATGCTGAGGGACAGTCAAGTTTCTGGTCTTCACACAAGGTGGGCCCTTGATTTAAAACATTAATCCCGTCCTTAGTCTGTCTTCCAGGAGCAAAGAAAATTGGCATCCTTGAAGCAGCTGTAGGAAGTCACCTTCCCTTCCATCTCTTTGCTTCCTAGTTGTTTGGTAATCAAAGTAGCATTTCCATTTAAGAGAAGATACTATAACCACGTATGCCTAGCTCTGACTATTGACTGCTACAGCAAAGGGGGCCTGTGAGGTGCACAAGAATCATTGTATTAGTCAGGGTGCTCTAGAGTCACAGAACTTATAGACAGTCTCTATATAGTAAAGGAATTTATTGATGACTTACAGTCTGCAGTCCAATTCCCANCAATGGTTCAGTAGTAGCTGTGAATGGAAGTCCAAGGATCTAGCAGTTGCTCAGTCCCTCATGGCAAGCAGGCAAAAGAGTGAGAGCTAGACTCCCTTCTTCCAATGTCCTTATATGGTCTCCAGCAGAAGGTGTAGCCCTGATTAAAGGTGTGTGCCACCACACCTTTAATCCCAGATGACCTTGAACTCGGAGATCTCCCTGTCTTAATCTTCTGGATTCAATCACCACTGTGTCTCAAGATCTCCATACCAAGATCCAGATCAGAAACTTCTATCTCCCAGCCTCCAGATTAGGTTCACTGGTGAGCCTTCCAATTCTGGATTGTAGTTCATTCCAAATATAGTCAAGTTGACAACCAGGAATAACACTACAGTCATAGTCTCAGAGTGTTTACTCAAGGACATTTCTGTCCATCAGGTATGCTCTTCCACTCACCAGCATGCCAAGTAAAGTGGGTTAACACCAAGTACCCCTGGGTACATGGAATAAGGAAAGCTCCCCAGTTCTTCATAGGAGTATAGCATAGGCCAATGATCGTTTTTTCTTTTCTTTTTCTTTTTCTTTCTTTCTTTCTTTTTTTTTTTTCTGAGACAGGGTTTCTCTGTGTAGCCCTGGCTGTCCTGGAACTCACTTTGTAGACCAGGCTGGCCTTGAACTCAGAAATCTGCCTGCCTCTGCCTCCCGAGTGCTGGAATTAAAGGTGTGCACCACCACGCCCGGCCTACAATTGTTTTTCTTAATACAACATTAACTCTGGGAAATCCTGAGTGGTGTCTGGTGTCTAGAATGAGACCTGAGTGTGAAGGGGAAAGAATATGATTCCAAAGAGGTGGAAGGAGATGATCATGGAGCACATGGGAGTGACATGGTAGGCAGTGCCGGTTATTCTCTTGTGTCGGCTATTCTAGGTCTATCACCTTAACTACATCTAGAAATAACTAAAATCCAAAAACAGAGGGCTCCCTTGTGAGGGGTTTTGCATAATTTAAAGTAGGAAGATCCACTTCTAATCCCAATCTTTATGTAGAAGATGCCTTTTTTTCTGGGTCATACCTTCTGCTGGAAGTCTATATAGGGTCATGGAAGAAGGAAGCTTTTGTTCTTTGCCTACTTGTTCTCATCATTCCTTCACTGACATTAGAGCCTACTTCTTCTGGATTCCAGTGTCTACTGAGACACCCAGCCTTGTGGACTGAGCAACTTCTGGATTCTTGGACTTTCCATTCATAGCCAACCATTTTCGGATTAGCTGAACCATAACCTGTAAGTCATTCTAATGAATCCTGTGTGCTTGTGTGTGTGTGTGTGTATGCTGTGTGTGTGCATGTGTGTGCATATGTATATGTATGCTTATATGAATTTTCTTAATTTTACACATGCATGTGTGTGTGAATAATTTTCTTAATTTTACACATGCTTAGGCAATGTTATTTGGCTGTTATACCTACCAACTCTCAGGCTTTTAAAATAACAGTTTTATAGAGTAAAAAGCACATTAAATAAAGGTTACTATTTCAACCACTTTTAAAGCTCAACTTCAGTGGCAGGAAGTTGAGCATCCTTGATCTAAATGTTCAGAATCGGAAACTTCTTTTTGAGCAATGTTATGGCTCCATACAGGGAATAGTCCACAGCTGACTTCATGTGACAGGTGGTAGTCAAAATGCAGGCACAATAAGAATATTGTATAAAATTTCCTTCAGGCTTTGTGTGTAAGTTGTGTATGTCACAAAGGAATTCTCTCTTTAGACATATGCTTTATTCCCCCAAATATCTCGTTAGATATATACAAATTTTACCAAATCTGTGATCCTAAAGTTGTGGTGTCAACATTGGATAAAGAGTTTGGCCAGTGATTTTACCCCAAGTTTGTCCAGAGTACACGTTTTATGTATTTTGTCTTGGTTCAATATTTTCATGTCCATTGTGGTTTTCATTTCCACTTTTTAAGCTCACTGTCTCTTCTGTGTTTACCCATAAACTCTGACACCCTGGTGGCAGGCCGGGACTCAGCTCAGCCTGTGTACACTGACAGAGTAGGACCACAAACTACACCTGACTAGGACAGACTGGCTCTCAGCAAGAAGGAGGTGACAAATGCTGTGTGGTTCTGAGAAAATTGTGTCTCTGTGGCTTTCTCAGCTCTAATGAAAGTAACATCTGATTTAGAGATCTAGGGAGAGGACCTAATGTCAAATCTTTGGGAAGAGAAGGCATAGGCGTTTTAGAAAAGAGATGATCCAGGAATGGTGCTAGGCTGGATAGGGGAAGTACAGCTGGAATCACACATTACACACTGAAGTGAGAGGAGGGAAGTGAAGTGATTAGCTAATGTGGCACAGAGTGAACTTTTAGCAAGTGCTTGCAATAACTGTCATGGGTTATGGTATGACACCATATGTATGAGTTTTATTACATATGAGTTTGGGAATCTTCTTGTCATTTTATGAAAGTCCAGTGTTGTGTACTTATTTTGGGCCTTTCTGTTCTTGTTATTATTGTTGTATTCATGAATGCCTCATTAAAATATCTTAGGTAGATATGTGGACATGTGGATACTGTGGTCTGGGTTTAAGATTTGCTATATTCATACATGGACATATAATAACAAAAGCAAAATCAGACTGGAGGTAACCCATCTAGGATACTCAGCAGTTTATTTGCATTTGAGGATTTTGAACTCACAAGGAAACATTCTTTATTTAAAAAAATCAACATTAATTGATTGCAAAAATAATTGAAGAATGCTAACAAATAAAGGAAATAGGCAACTATGTCCCTAAATGCCATTACTGTTGACACCTATTGCTTTAGTCTATTCTCTTTTCATTCTCTGGGCAGTGCAGCTTTTGTTGTATGTGCTTTGTGGCAGCTGTCACTCACAGTGACTGTGTCAGGCCAGAGTGATGCTTCTGAAGATCTGGATTTGAGTGTGCCAGAAGCAGGACACACAGACTGACCAAAATACAGACGGAGATGGCTTTTATCAGACATAACACAAGGAGACAGTGTGCTCTTGTTTCTGAATGAACCTGGCTTCTCCCTTTCCAAAGCCTGATTGTTTAGGTTTCCTTCTTTGCTCTAAGTTATTTGAACTCCTTGCAGAAAATTCTTCCTCTCTCTCCAAATGTGAGGTTGTTTTTTTTTTTTTTTTTTTTTTTAATTGAATCCCAGCTGTTAACAACCTTGGCTTAAACACTGTCAGTCTTACACACATGGATTAGAACAGGGTCTCAGAAAATGGTGTTCACACATGCAATACTAAATCTAGTGTCAGGAAATAGAATTTTGAATGTGTATTAACAGTTCTGGGGTTTTTCTTGCGGAACACATGGTTCCTCTAAACTTTCAGCATTAAAAATAGTTTAAATCTTATACACATTCAATGTGTGTTTCCTCAGAAAATTTTTCTATACAGGTAATTGTGGAGTGAGTATACTGGAGCTTTCGATAAGAACTGTCAAATTCTATCTTTCCACAGGTCCAGTACCTATCAAGTTTATACTCAAATGATTCTGTTACTATGAAGCCAAGTTGGTGCCTACTGTTACATCACTTCTCAGCACAGTGTCTGGCTCATTTCTTGAGTGAATAATAAATTCTACATATATACTCTATGCCAGAAACTTACCCATAGAAGCCAGCTTACAACTGTTATATTTAGAGAAGTAAAATGACTCACCTAAAGCCTTTGTCTTAGTTCAGAATACAATGACAAATTATAGACCGACTTCAAAATTTACTGCTTGCAAGTCTGGAAGTTGAGAAGTCTAAGATTAAGAAGCTAGCAGATCTGATGTCTGATGGCCACTTCTTCGTTTGCAGAGAGCAAGGTCTTTGTTTTTTGTTTTTTAAACTGAAGGTGGAAAGAGACATGATTTTTGTCTTATTTGTTGTTTCTATTACTATGATAAAACACCATGGTCAAAAGCAACTTGGGAAGGAAAAATTTTATTTCAGCTTATTCCATATTATAATTCATCAGCAAAGGAATTGAGGACAGGAACTCAAGCGGGACAGGAACCTGGGGGAAAAAAGGGAAGCAGATGCTATGAGAAATTCTGCTTACTGGCTTGTTCCCATGTGCTCAGGTTGCTTTCTTACAGAACCTAAAGTCATCAACCCAAAGATGGTACCACCCATAGTGAATTAGAACCTCCTACATTAATCAGGAATGCCAATGACCAGCCTCAACTTGGAGAGGGGTTCCTGAGAGAAGGGGTGTCTGGGAGCAGTCAAATCGTGGGTTAAAAGCTGAAGGCCTGTGTTCTGTTCAAAACAGCTTTCCAGACTCCTCTCTATGTTCTCATTTCTCTGGAGATCTCCAGACAGCTCTCTGCTCAAGACAGCTTTGTTGCAACTCTTAAAAACTCTCTGGATAGCTCATCTCTTGAAGATCAAAAACCCAGTAGCCTAGATTTTCTTTTGATTATCCCATGAATCAGCATCCCATGACCCCAGCCCCTTGATTCTTAGAAAGAGACAGCAAGCACATGAATAGACAATAAAATAGCTGGGTGGGCATCTGCACCCAGCAGCTGGGGCTGTTCCACAGCACTCTGTGTGTGGGTCCTGCCAGGGAAGAACTGGACTACAAGGAGTGCTCTGACTCCTGGGCCCAAAGATGACATCACTATTTTCTCTCCAGTGACTGTCTAAGGCAGGAACCATCCAGGAGTATACAGGGCACAGAATTGATAGAACAGCTGAAACAAGATCCTTCTGGTCACCATCTATATCCAGGAGCTAGGGCTGTTCTGCAGCCGTCTGTGTGAGGGTTCTGCTAGGGGAGATCTGGTCTCCCAGGAGTGCTGACACAGGCTTACAGGCCCACAAGAGGAACAAGCTCAAGCAAGAGAGAGCAAGACCAAATAACACCAGAGATAACCAGAACGTGAAAGGCAAGCGCAGGAACTTTACCAACAGAAACCAAGGCTACATGGCATCATCAAAAACCCAGTTCTCCCACAACATCAAGTCCTGGATACCCAAACACACTAGAAAAGCAAGACTTTAAAATCATATCTCATGATGTTGATAGAAGACTTTGAGGACATAAATAACTCCCTTAAAGAAATACAGGAAAACACAGGTAAACAGGTAAAAGCCCTTAAATAGGAAACAAACAAATAAAAATCCCTGAAAGAATTATAGGAAAACACAACCAAACAGGTGAAGGAAATGAACAAAACAATCCAAGATCTAAAAATTGAGGTAGAAACAATAAAGAAATCACAAAGTGAGACAACTCAGGAGATAGAAAACCTAGGAAAGAGATCAGGAGCCATAGATGCAACTATCACCAACAGAATTCAAGAGATAGAAGAGAAAAATCTCAGGTGCAGAAGATACCATAGAAAACATTGATACAACAGTCAAAAAATGCAAAATGCAAAAAGCTCCTAACTGAAAACATCCAGGAAATCCAGGACACAATGAGAAGAACAAACCTAAGGATAATAGGTATAGAAGAGAGTGACGATTCCCAACTTAAAAGGCTAGAAAATATTTTCAACAAAATTATAGAAGAAAATTTCCTTAAACTGAAGAGATGCCCACAACATACAAGAAGCTTACAGAACTCCAAATACATTGAACCAGAAAATAAATTCCTCCCATCACATATTAATCAAAATACCAAATGCACAAAACAAAGAAAGAATAGTAAAAGCAGTAAGAGAAAAAGGTCAAGTAACATATGAAGGCAGTCCTATCAGAATTACACCAGACTTCTCAACAGAGACTATGAAAGCCAGAAGATCCTGGGCAGACTTCATATAGACCCTAAGAGACCACAAATGCCAGCCCAGGCTACTATACCCAACACAATTCTCAATTACCAAAGATGGAGAAACCAAGGCATTCCATGACAAAAACAAATTTACACAATATCTTTCCAAAAATCCAGCCCTTCAAAGGATAATAAATAGAAAACTTCAATACAAGGAGGAAAAAAAAAAAAGATAGACACATACATATAATTCCAACTCTAACAACAAAAATAACAGGAAGCAACTATCACTTTTCCTCAATATCTCTTAATCTTTATTGGGGACTCAATTCCCCAATAAAAAGACATAGACTTACAGACTGGCTACATAAATAGGACCCAACATTTTGCTACATACAGGAAACCCGTCTCAGTGATAAAGACAGACACTACCCCAGAGTAAAAGNCTGGAAAACAATTTTCCAAGTAAATGGTCCCAAGAAACAAGCTGGAATAGCCATTCTAATATAGTAAATTGACTATAATATCAATATATTTATTATATTTATAATATAATAAAATTGACTTTCAACCTAAAGTTATCAAAAAAGACAAGGAAGGACACTTCATACTTGTCAAAGTAGAACTCTACCAAGATGAACTCTCAATTCTGAACATCTATGTTCCAGATGCAAGGGTACTCACATTCATTAAAAAAACAAAAACAAAAACAAACAAACAAAAAAGAAAAAACAAAAAAACTTTGCTAAAGCTCAAAGCACACATTGCACCTCACACAATAATAGTGGGAGACTTCAACTCCCCACTCTCAACAACGGGCAGATCATGGAAACAGAAACTAAACAGAGACACAGTAAAACTAACAGAAGTTAGGGAACAAATGGATTTAACAGATATCTATAGAACATTTCACCCTAAAACAAAAGAATTTACCTTCTCAGCACCTCACAGTACCTTCTCCAAAATTGACCATATAATTGGTCACAAAATAGGCCTCAACANATACAAGAAGACTGAAATAATCCCATGCATTCTATCAGCTCATCATAGACTAAGGCTGGTCTTCAATAACAACAAAAATAATAAAAAGCCCACATACACGTGGAAGCTCAAGAATACTCTACTCAATAACTTGGTCAAGGAAGAAATAAATAAAGAAATTAAGACTTTTTAGAATTTAATAAAAATGCAGCCACAACATACCCAAACTTATGGGACACAATGAAAGCTCTGAGTGACTCCAAAAAGAAATTGGAGAGAGCATACACTAACTAGCAGCTTGTCAGAATACCTGAAAACTCTAGAACAGAAAGAAGCAAATAGACCCAAGAAGAGTAGACAGCAAGAAATAATCAAACTCAGGGCTGAAATCAAACAAGTAGAAACAAAAAGAACTATACAAAGAATCAACCAAACTGGTTGATTTGAGCTGGTTCTTTGAGAAAATCAGCAAGATAGATAAACCCTTAGCCAGACTAACAGGAGGGCACAGAGACAGTATCCAAATCAACAAAATCAGAAATGAAAAGGGAAACATAACAACAGAATCTGAGGAAATCCAAAAGAAAAAAAAAATCAGATCCTACTACAAAAGCCTATACGCAAGAAAACTAGAAAATCTGAATGAAGTGGACAATTTTCTAGACATATACCAGGTACCGAAGTTAAATCAGGATCAGATTAACAGTCTAAACAGTCCCATAACCCCTAAAGAAATAGAGGTAGTCATTAATAGTCTCCCAACCAAAAAATACCCAGGACCAGATGGGTTTAGTGTAGAATTCTATC
>NC_034598.1:5526993-5538544 GCF_900095145.1 Mus pahari | reverse complement strand
CAGTAGCCAACATCAAACTAAATGAAGAGAAGTTTGAAGCAATCCCACTAAAATCAGGGATTATACACTCCCTCCCTACCTATTCAATATAGTACTTGAAATCCTAGCCAGTGCAATTAGACAACAAAAGAAGGTCAAAGGGATACAAATTGGAAAGGAAGAAGTCAAAATAACAGTATTTGCAGATGATATGATCATATACTTAAATGACCCCAAAAATTCNACCAGAGAACTCCTAAACCTGACAAACAACTTCAGCAAAGTAGCTGGATAGAGAATTAAGTCAAACAAATCATTGGCCTTCCTCTACTCAAAGAATAAGCAGACTGAGAAAGAAATTGGGGAAACAACACCTTTCACAATAGTCACAAATAATATAAAACATCTTGGTGTGACTCTAATTAAGCAAGTGAAAGATCTGTATGATAAGAACTTCAAGTCTCTGAAGAAAGAAATCAAAGAAGATCTCAGAAGATGGAAAGATCTCCCATGCTCATGGATTGGTAGGATTAATATAGTAAAAATGGCGATCTTGCCAAAAGCAATCTATAGATTCAATGTAATCCCCATCAAAATTCCAACTTGATTCTTCAGAGTTAGAACAATTTCAAAATTTATCTGGAATAACAAAAAACCCAGAATAATGAAAACTATTCTAAACAATAAGAGAACTTCTAGTGGAATCACCATCCCTGACCTCAAGCTGTACTACAGAGCAATTGTGATAAAAACTGCACGGTATTGGTATATCAGTGGCAGGTAGATCAATGGAAAAGAATGAAGACCCAGAAAGGAGCACACACACCTATAGTCACTTGATCTTTGACAAAGGATCTAAAACCGTCTAGTAGAATATAGACAGCATTTTCAACAAATGGTGCTAGTTCAAGTGGCAGTAAGCCTCCAAGATGACAATTACACCAGGAGAACAAAAGTTACTCTAACACTGCATAGCAAATTGGATCATACATTAGAGCATAAAGTTTACTGTGTGGCACTAAATGTGAGTTACCCAAGCTGCTTTCTGATTGCCAAGCAATATGAATATGAATTGGGTATATAAGATGATGACGATGATGATGATGATGATGATGATGTGTGTGTGTGTGTGTGTGTGTTTAATTAGTAAAACAAAATACCCACCTAATATTAACAAGACATTTTTTTCTCCACCCCTGATTATTTCTCAGCATGGGCAAGCTCAGAGTGAATGGAGCTCTTCTAGGTCTATCTTACTAAGGGGAACATGGCACTTTTTTTAACAGCTAGGGGGCTGAAAATAATAAAGAATAGATATGGTGTTTGTGTGTGTGTGTGTGTGTGTGTGTGTGTGTGTGTGTGTATTGAACAAATGTGTTGCAAATAAGGTTCTCCCCCAGCCTGCCTTCAGGACTCAATGACAGGAGCTATGTCATCACTAGCAGCTAAGTCATCACCTGTTGCCAAATGCCCTTTAGAAGGTCCCTGACGTCACAGACTTCTCTCTTGCTCTCTCGCTCAGCCTTCCTCCCTCTGTCTTCCCACCCTGCCCCTCTCTTTCCTCCCATCTCTCTTGTCCTCACTCCAAGATGACCACCCCCACTAAATCTCTTGCTTGAGATCTGCCATGTGGTATGATCTCTATGGCATTCCTTGGCCCTGGCAAGTGTGGACCTGGACTCCACTGCTAAATCCTAACAAAGTGAACCACAGTGGGAGAATTGTGAAGTTAAGACAAGATTTGGCAGGATGGGTGTCCCTACTCTCTGCATGGCGAATTGTCTCTGGAAGGAGCAGATTAGTGATGAGAGTAGAGGATCCAGTAGCATGGAAACGTAGATGGTGAATGTTAGCGCCCTCTGCATCGCCCCTGGAGAGCACCTATCTGCGTTGTTCTAAACCAGGCACTGCTTGGGTATCACGCACTTTGAACCTGCCCCTTTGTATGACATTGACATCTCAAATTCTCATTGCTGCTTTTCTCTCTCTTACTTTCCTAGTAAATACTACACAAAGTGAGCACAGAGCTGCAAATGTTCCCTTCCAGTGACAAATCCCCAGCAAGCACTTGTTCCCTTCCAGTGACTTTAACAAGGCATAGTATTCAATGATGCCTGCTTCCTTTGAAAAGTATAAAAAGCAGCCAGGCAGAAGTGGGGCATCCATTTGTCCTCATTACCACAAGAAAAGGTGTCAAAGGATGCCTAAGTGTTTTTCTCCATGAGCCATGCTGAATCATTCAAGGAGAAGCCCAAGCTTTGCTTCTGAAGTCTCTAAAATCAGAAAGATGGTGGCCTCTAATCCTGGTCTCCTTGGGAGTGGCAATCTGGATGTTAAAAGATCCTAGCAGGCCCACAGGTTTCCTGCTTGTTTGTGGGCCTCTTTCTCCTGGTGGGCTTGTTGGTGTGATTTTTGAAATGCCGGTCCCTTGGGAGGGTCGTCAGGGGAGCACACACAGGCTTCACTTCTCAGTGTTCTTGTAAACAAAGCCAAAATTCTGTTTTTCCCACAGGGTCAATGTTTCTAAAGAAGACAAAGCTCAAGTTGAAACAACAATGCCTAAACCCTACTCCTGCTTTGTCCTGCTCTGTCTTGCTCCAGCTGCATTTAGCAGGCTGTGTGCCATCATTGTGGACCAGGCTCTCCTCTCACCTTGCTTTGAAGAACCAGCCACCTTCCATCTCATGCTTAAAGGCCATCTTATGATAAAGACAAACTAGGTTCACTCCTGCTTATGATTAAACCTCTATTTCTCCAGGATTGGACTGTGTCCCACCCGTTACCTTAACTACAAATGGTTCTGTAATGCCTGTTCCAGGACAGGATGGCAATCATGTCTTTATTTCAAAAAGTTAATAACCATTTTGCAACTCTACCTTTGTTCCAAAAGGTTATCTGACCACCTGTTGTCATGACTACCGTGTTGTGCCTATCTTGCAGCCACATCTTTGTGCTTAGGTTCTGCTCCTGTAACCCCACCTATTTTGCCCGACAAGTTTCCCATATAGAAACCCTGTCCGTACCTCTGAGCTATAAAAGCCTTGTTTTTCTCACATCCAGTGCTGAACTTTCAAATCCTGCCTTAGGGGGAGGCAGCCTGTATATACCCATAAAAAATGTTGCTTTAATTAATTGATTGCTTTAATTAATTTAGCCCTAATGATTTGGGTTGGTGGTCTTTTTCCTTCCCTCTTTGGGATGCACAACTTCCCTAACTTTCTCCTTCAAGAAGGATTTCTCTTGGCTATTTATCATAGTCTCCTTCTCTCTCAAAAGAGCTCCTGATATCTAGGTACTGATGCAAGGCTCTCCCTGCTTTATACAGTTTTTCCCTGATCATAGCTGAGCTAAGGTGGTAAACTTAGATGTTCTGTGTCGTGTGACACATATGGACAGGAGCCAAGCATCACCGCTGCTAACTTACAATGTAGCAGGCAGAATTTCTGTTCCTCTTTCCCCTATCAGCAGTAGGATGAGATGAGCTATCACTCCCATGGTGGTTGTGTTACATGACATAGTTGCCTTGAAGTATGGGGTCTGATGGAGTCGTGTATGCTCTTAAAATGACCTGGAGCAGTCAGGGAGATTTGGAGCATGAATTTGACACACTATTGCTGACTTGGAGATGGAAGGTCTACATGAGAGGAGACTACAGTGACCGCTGGACAATGGTGGAGAACCCAGCTGACATCCAGGGAGGAATCAGGACCTCAGACATACACTTACAAGAAAATAGATGCAGCAAACAATCCAAATAAGCTTGTAAGAGGTTTTATTCAGTTTCTAGACAAGATCTCCCCATGGTAGACACCTTGGAGAATCAAGGTTAAGAATGCAGTTGAGGGGAGTTAGGCTGTTGACGTCTATGACTATGAGATTTTAAATCATGTTGCTTTAAACCACTGCTTTTGCAGCAATTGTTTATTGCAGAGTTAGCTACTTTTGTATCGTTGTGACCCAAATATATGAAGAAGACAAGAGAATAGGGGAGGGGAGGGGTTTATGTGGGCTTATGATTTGAGAAGTTTCCATCCATCAAAGCTGGGGGGAGGGGTAGGCAGAGCAGAGAGACATTGACATCATGGTGAGGAGGATGCAGTGAATGCGACAGGAAGTAGCTAGTGATCATATACCTACAATGACATTAGCACCACTGCTAACTTCCACAGCTCTTCCCCATCTCCCAAGGTTTCAGAACCTCCCAAAATAGAGCCACCAGGTGCTGTGACCTGTATGACTTTGGATTTGATTGGGGTGATGGGACAAAGAACAGACACATACACAGAAAATCTGGGAGTGGGTGGGGCACGTGAAGATGCAGGAGCAGACAAGCATGTTTATCATATACTACTGAGTAAGGAGGCAGGTTTATTGTATTAGTCTGAGGGAGGAAGTCTCCTGGCTATCACTGTTGGAGGTCTCTGTACGGAAGCAGTTTCGGGTTGCAGACATCTGGGAGGAGGAAGCTGTGGTTGATAGTTCCCCACCCCCACCCTCCCCAGCATAACACTGGTTTCAGATAAAGGTCAGTCATTCTTAACATCTATAATTGGACCAGAAGAAGGCTTTCCCGTTCCTCTGAGCCTGGTTCAGGAAGGCCTCACCATTCCCATGGGTCTGAGGCATTGGGGTTCTCCACATGGCTGTTCTCATTTCAGCCATACACGTCTACTCAGAGCTTCAGCAGCGCCCCATAACCAAGTGCTCAGGACGTGACCCTGTGGGAAAAAGGATTTCTACAGCCCCAGCACAGCTCCTTGCTTCCTTCCTGTCCATCATTCCAATTTCAGTCTCTTCCACTGATGCCCTCTCTTCCTGTGTAAGCTGACAGATCTGTTTTCTCTTGCCTATGACCCAAAGAGCAGTCACCTAAGGACATGTACAACATGAACGTTTATCTAGTTCTGGTACCTGGGATTACGGCAACTTTTGAGGCTTTAGTAAGCTTTCAGAAGTCTTAAAATCTTGAGCAACTTGGAGATCATTGGGGGGAAATGCCGACCCCCCCTTTTTCTGTTTAAAATTGTGTTAAAACCATGTTTAGATGTAGTGACAATTTCACCCTTGGCCCACAGATATGCCCACCAATCTACTTTGTACACAAGGAAAAATCCATTGCAGTTGGCCTGTTAGGGTATACACTCCAAAACTCTACTGAAGCCAGGAGATCTGTTCACATTGAGTGAAAAGCTAGGTGAGGTCCAAGCATGGTCAGGCAGTTCGGGGCTTGAAACGTGCCCAAGCATCCTCCCTACCCCAACCAACTCCAGCTGGCTGCCTGCAGTTGTGCACAGACCCCAGCGGATAACCTGCCAAGCTGGCCCCTGTCCAGGCAGAGTGAAGAAACAGAATGACAGAGATGTCCAGGTGCAGACAGCTGGCTTGGCAGAGAAGAACCTGACTGACACAGAGGAAGAGGAGGGGTGAGCCGCAGACACCATCCAGACCCTGGGAACCAGCCTAGACCAAGACTCTCACTCTGAGTCTGGAGGGTCTCCTCCCTGTGAGAAGACAGGATCGCATGCCTCAAGCCTCCTTTTGCTTTGCCGATCTAGGCTGCGGCTGGAAGCAGAATGAGAGCAGCAGGGAAGACACCTCTGGTCCTGTCTACCCTTCTCCTCCGTGCTTACCTGGCACGAGGAAAACAAGACCGATTCCTACGGGCCTTCTCTCCAGTTGTTTCTGTAGATGCCACGAATTATTGTAATCTTCTCTATGAAAGGCTGTTCTTGGTGCAGAAAGCATAACCAGGTTAGTTACAGACAATGAAATACTGTCTTCTGTAGAGTCAATGGGAAAAGGAAGTGAATCGGGGCCAAGGATGGGGGTTGGGAGTGGGTGGGATGTAGGTGGGTGGGGGCAAGGACAAGAACAGTCAGAGCCTGAACATTCTCCAGATGTCTTGCCCCCGAAAGGGAGAACACAGAGAGCTGTTTGGAGGGGTCCCCTCTGGGCAAAGGACGGGAACCCCAGGTTGCTTTGGTGACCACCGTAGCGGGGGGGGGGGGAAGTGGCCGGCTCAGCCTGCCAGTCCCTGGGGAGAACCTAGCTGATGTGAGGCCGGCTGCCAGCCCAGCCGCACATAGCTGCATGTGTTTGGCTAGGAGCCCAGCAAGCTGATCCTACTTGGCTTTTGCTGGTCCCCGTCCTCCCCTCTCCCCCCTCGCGCCTAGCCAGTTTCTTTGGAGCTTAGTATGTCCGTTTATAGTATCTCTTTACCAGGAGAAAGAAGTAATAAATTGGCTGGATTCTTGGCTGAAAGTCAGTCTTGGTATTCCATTGATAGAGAGGTTCTTATCTCTCCTTCTCTTCTCCCAGGAGAACCCAGAGATTAGGCGGTTTGCCACTTTTCAGATCTTTCCCCAGGCTTTAAAGCAACCAGATAACCATCTTTAAGATAAAAGTTACTTTTTCTGATGGATAGAACAAGGAAATAAAATATTTGGTTTTTGTTTTTTCCTTTTCTATGCTTCTGTTTTCCTACTTACAATGTTTCAGCAGTTGTGTGTGTGTATTTGTTTGTTTGGGCTATAAAATATTAATTCCAATCACTTTCTTCATAGATTGGTGAGACTGACTTAATGTTTATGGATTATTAAAAACGTGTTTCTCCTATGCCCTTGTACAGCTGCACATATGTGCATTTCCTGCCATCTTTGCTGGAGTCGAGATAAACTCAGCTTGGCCTTGGCCCTGGTATATTGTGTTGCTTAGGAAAGAAAACAATGTATCCTTCCCAGATCAGTTGGATTGTCTGACTCTACTGACTTCATTGGAACCTTCACTTGGCTGATCACCGACTCCCTTTACCCATTTCAAAGGCGGAACTGGACTTTTGACAGCTGTTTGTCGGTGTGCTTTTTAGATAGTGACACTGGGGACCAGTTCCTCTGACCCCCTGAGCCAATGCTTTCATCAGCCCCAGGCTCTGCCAGGGGCCCAGCCCCTCACCCTCCTTCTCTCACTTGAAGGCATTTAATTGAGAACAATGACAGCATATATTGAGAGGGGCTTAGTATTTAAAACTGGCACTCATGAAACCCCTCTTTCTGGTATGTAGTGTCTTAGAACGACTTACTTATAAACGACACTAGTTCTGATGTTGTTTACACATGAAGTGTGATAGAAAAATCAGGGGTGGGGCGGGGGCGGGAGCTGGGGTGGGGGGAGGGAGTGGGGGCGGGAGCGGGGGTGGGGGGAGGGAGTGGGGCTGCCATCTATGTTTTTTGGCAGAAGGAAGGGCGAAGGGAGGGATGTGAAAATCCACATGCACTGATGTTCTGAAGGATGGATTGCCTCTTTCTCTCTCTTTCGGTCTCCCTGAGTTCCCAGGGTGGCTGTGGGTTGTGGGGAAGCCTGTGAGAAAAGGAAAGAAAAGATCCCACCCCCAGTACTGCACTGTGCCTGCTCCCTCAAGACATTTTTTTTTTTTTTTTTTTTTTTACCAAATTAGCTTGAGTTACATTCAGACTGTCTTGGCTCCCAGTTAATGGAGCCAAATCTCCTGTGTCAATGCAAAAACACAACTCTCACCTTAAAGGGAACAAGAGATCATTTATTCTGGAGCCAAATATGAATGACCATGGCCTGGGAACACAGATTTAGGTTATCTCCAACTCCATGTTTCAATAAAGGAAGAGTTCGACAAGTTTTGTACGGTAACAGAACAAAGAAAGTCATAAATAAGGTACTTTTAAGTGGAGTGGTACTTTTAAGTGAAGGTGGGGAGGCCTGGGGGTGGAGGGGGGTTGGAGGGGGGCTGGAGGGGGGCATGTCTTTATTATAGGCCAAAGATGCCATCTGATGGCCTTCCTTGGGCTTTTGGTTGATGGGAGTGAGGTATCTGTACCAATGGTCACTAGATGTTAGGTCATACACAGAAGAGAGTAATGAATGGCTATTAAAACTACTAAAATGGTCCAGGATGATTTGGCTGTGTACTGACAACATTCTAACTCTCTACAACTGTTCAAATCCTGATTAGTTAATCAGGAAGAGTCAATGAAAGTCACCAGTGTGTAAAGGGGGCCTCTTTTACCCCAGATACTTCCCTGGGCCCTAAAGCATACCACACATCTCTGAGGTCCCATTGGCCAGACAGTGGCCATCAGTGTTGAAGGCAGTTTGTAAACCCTGTTCCAAGTCACGGGTAAGATATTGTAGCTTCAATATACACTCCTTGGACTGCGTGTTCAGGATTGCTTCTCTGGCTCAAGGTGGAAGTGAAGGAGAGCATGCGTGACTGGTCCCAAGTTACCTGCTTCTGTCTTCCTGCATCCCCTGCCTATTGTCACCTTCATTTGTTTTCTCCACACCATTCATGGTGGTTTGAATAAGAATGGTCTGCATAGGCTCTTGTATTTGAGTGCTCAGTCACCAGGAACTGACACTGTTTGGGAAGGATTAGGAGGCGTGGCCTTGTTGGAGGAGGTGTGTCACTGGGTATGGGCTGTGAGGTTTCAAAAATCCATGCCAAGCCCAGTCCCAGTCTCTCTCTCTCTCTCTCTCTCTCTCTCTCTCTCCCTCTCTCCCTCTCTCCCTCCCTCTCTCTTCCTGCCTAATGCAGATCAGGATGTAAAACTTTCAGTTCATCTCCAGCACCATGTCTGCCTATATGTCCACCATGATGATAATGGACTAAGTCTCTGAAACTATAGGCAAGCCCCAAGTAAATGCTTTTCCTATTTTAAGAGTCACCATGGTCATGGAGTCTCATCAGAAACAGAACATTAACTAAAACACCATTGTAATAAATTTATTGAATTAAATGTGCTATCTAGGACATTTTCTTAGGGAGTTGGTATAGTGAATGTGTCTGCCCTCAGGGAAGTGCTTCATGAGATAGTTTGCACTCACCACTAATGCTGATTTTCTATATGTAGTGCCTGCAGCCAGGCCTCCCCTGATTGTCCTCTCCCTGGAAGGTGTGTGTGTGTGTGTGTGTGTGTGTGAATTACCCACTTTTGCCTACTATGCTTATATTTTAATTATTAAAATCATATTTATTTATTTGTTTTTGTTTGCTTGTTTGTTTTTGCATATGGAAGTGGAGCTAGAGGACAATTTTCAGGAGCCAGTTCTCTTTCCTCCTCCTCATGAGTCCCAGGAATCAAATTCAGGTCATCAGGCTTGGCAGCAAACACCTTTAGCTTTTGAGCCATCCCACTGGCCTGTTTCCTTTTTCTTTTTTCTTTCCTTTTTTAATAAACTTTTTATTGATTCTTTGTGAGTTCACATCATGTTCCCCAAGCCCATTCATCTCCCAGTACCTTCCCATTCACCCTCTGCCCTTGCATCCCCCCCATAAGAAAATAAAAACAAAACAAAGCATTAAAAAACATCTCATCGTGGAAGCTGCAGTGTGTTGCACAGTTGACCCTTTTGTCCACATAATTTCACTTGCAAAAACCTGTCCATTGCAAGGAGTCATTGGTCTGGTTTGAGGCTTCTGGCTTCTGCCACACTATCAATTCTGGGTCCTCACTCTGAGTCTTCTCGGACATCCTGTTGTTGTCCTGTGTCATGGAGGTCCTGAAGCTTTGGATCTGCAGGACCAGCCCCTTCACATGTTCAAGCAGTTCATTGATGAGGAAGATGCTAGTGTAAGCCAACTCAAAGCCCTGGGTCTGGTGGATCTGAGCCTGTGAGGTATCGGAGCTGGTCAGATCGCCAACTCACCTGCACCCACACCACCAGAGCAAGCTCTCCAGCATTGCCCTGGCTAGATCACCCAGTACCATAGCCAGCAATGGGCAGGGCCAACTCTCTCGATTTCATGTCCTCGGGGCCAGCCCACCCACACCCACACCACTAAAGCCAGATCTACTGTGCTGCCCAGGTGAGCTGTGGGGCCCACTCTCCTGAGCAGTCAAGGGGCTGAGCCAGCTCTCTAACTGTCTCAGGTGGCAAAGAGTAGGGAGGGCATCACCTCATGCTTGTGCCACCTCAAGGCAGACGACCGGCAGGGACAGCTCTCCCTTGCTCATGATACTAGGGCCAGCTCTACTGTGCTGCCCAGGTGAGATCTAGGGCCTGCTCCCCCAAGAGCGGCAGCCAGTGGGGGGTGGGGCCAACTCTACACAGCCCTTCAATATCAAAATGGTCCCAGGCTACAGCCCAGACTAGGGACATTCGCATGATCTATTGTGTATTTCTGCGTGGGCAAAAACGCTTTGGACTGGGTTCGTACTGAAGAGCTTAACATCCTGAAAGAGGATAGGCTGCGAAAGGAAAAATGAATGCCCTGTCAGTTTGCGCTGATCAGAGCATGATTTTTATTAATCGGACAAGGAAGGATTCTAAGCCCGCCCTTGAGTCCCCTTGAGAAAATCTCTCTCTGTCTCTCTCTGCCGTGCGGTCTGATCATGAGCGGAGATGTGTCTGGTAGGCGGTTCCGAGTGAGTGGGCGGAGACGTCGATGTAGGGCGGTCTGACAACGCTGCATTCTGGGAGATCTGGGGAGGTCTTCTCAGTAGCAATTCTGTGTGCCTGTAGGGGGCGCAATATAATGTTTAGAGGGAGAGTGGTTAGTGGAGGTGAGAGACCCCAACAATCTATACTGGTAACATGGACCACGAACAGTGACACAGACCCCCTGCTGCTGCATGGCCACAAACCTAGTCGAGTCCTTCAGCAGCAGTGTGGGACGGGACTTCACCATGGCCTCAGGTGGCAGCTCAGGTGACTGACATCAGGCTACTTCTCTCCACCCTCGAGTCTCCAGTTCTATCTCACTTCTTAATGCTCAAACTGTTCCGCTTCTCTTTCTCTCCCAACTCTCCATCACATACTTGCATGTTGTAGTGGCTCCTGCTGTAGGCAGGCCAAACAGCTGGCAGGCCTCTGGGTATCTTCCCTCACCCGTGCCACATGGTGTGGCTATGGGCAGACCTCTGGTGTCTTCCCTCACCCGTGCCACGTGGTGTGGCTATGGGCAGGCCTCTGAGTGTCTTCCCTCACCCGTGCCACGTGGTGTGGCTGTGGGCAGGCCTCTGAGTGTCTTCCCTCACCCGTGCCACGTGGTGTGGCTGTGGGCAGGCCTCTGGTGTCTTCCCTCCCCCTGAGCCACGTGGTGTGGCTGTGGGCAGACCTCTGGGTATTTATAGCTAGAGATGCCTAACTCTGGTCTCTGGGTATACTCCGCTCACCCCCACCGCATAGCATCTGTTGTATCTTTCTTAATTTCACTTCTCATTATATCACACACGTTGTTATTATCTGACTTTCCTAGCAGAAGGCATGATCTCTGGGGATTTTGGAACTTTTTTGTCCTCAGCATTTCTATGATCTGGTACATGGTAGGTACTCCATAAACATTCATTGCCAGCAGAACACACAGTTGCTTCCCAACTTATCAGTGTTAATTCTGGGCATCCTGGTACTGATTTAAGAGTCGATTAAAAACAAAGCAAAGCAAACAAGCAAAACCAGTTCAGTCAATTCAGTGTGCATTCTACCCAGTTCTGTGTTTCATGATGTTATACAAGTGGTCTGAAGGCAGCCATGGTGAGTCTATCTACATCACAGAAAGTGGTCTGAAGGCAGCCATGATGTTATACAAGTGATCTGAAGG
>NC_034598.1:5512949-5526704 GCF_900095145.1 Mus pahari | reverse complement strand
ACATGGTCTGAAGGCAGCCATGATGAGTCTATCTACATCACAGAAAGTGACCTGAAGGCAGCCATGGTGAGTCTATCTACATCACAGAAAGTGGTAAGTCCTGAATCCAGCTCCCTTCTCTCTATTGTTCCCTTGGTTGATAAACATTTATCAGCAACCACTGTTACTAAAACCAAATTCCCTACAGCTCAGTTACAAAGGGGCTAAGCAGTGGGCACAGATGTCTGCCCACAAGGCTTGTTTTAGAATTTCGTTCCCTGTCCTCACGACTGTTAATCTCCAGAAGATAACAGGAGCAATCTACAGGTCATTTCCAGATGAAGGCAGGACTGGCACGTCAGACTTCCTCCTGAGCCACTCAGGAGTCCAGCGCCAGCTTGGATCTGTTATATGTTGAGGATGAAATTCTGGTGAAAATGCATTAGAGAGATGAGAGACAAAGGAATGCAGACATCACTGCTGCAAGCAACTAGACAGAGTGTTATGGAGTCCTAACTAGAGGGCCCAGTCAAACAAAATACAGATTTGTCTCCACTCAGGAGCAAGCAACCGGGGATGAGAAATAGTAACACTGTCATGGCTGATGAGATGACCTTTGGGGCCCAAGGTCTAAGCAGATGAGAAGTTATGGAAATGGTCCCTTTGCAAGAGAAGGCTTAGTCTTGGTTAAAGCTTGCTTATATCAGGGCTATGAACATAGCTCAGTCAGTGAAATGTTCCGATCTCCAGCCCACAGAAGAGCAGACCAGGCAGTCCATCTCTAACTCCAGCCTGGAGCACTGGAGGATGCTTGAGGGGAGGAGGGGATTGGACGGGCAGATCCCTCCTGGAGATTATTGGCCAGCTATTCTGTGTAGGGTTTCATCTTGGATAATAAGACAGAGATATACTGAGGAAGATGCATTGCACCAACCTTCACAGAGACATGCATGTGTGTGTGCATACACATGATCAGGCACATACATACAGCACATAAACACAAGAATATGGACATCTGGTCCATTTCAGGTTGGTAAAATTGTAATGTGCACATAGGTTGATAGGCTGGTTAGTGGAAAGATGAAGTGATTCTCAACAAATTGAGTGTTTTTGTTAATGAAACATAAGATTTAATCACAATAAAAGACTGGGCTGAAGACGGACTGATGATTTTAGGGAAGGAGAAAATGTAAGAGCAGTCTCTCAGGAAAGTAGAATATTTAATTGCGATTAGAGTTGCCAGACAATGTACTGGATGGAGCCAGCTTGACAAAATGTGCCTGCCTAAGCTTGTGAACTATAGAATAAAAACTGGGTCAACAGTAAAGGTAAAGAAAGATTGGGGCAGGCGTGCAAGCAGCGTAAGCTGCGGATTGGAAGTCCCAGTGGGGGGGGACTGAGGGTTGTTGGAAGGAGTGATAACACTAGAGAAAGTGAGAGAAGACAGGAAATTATACTCAAAAGATAAGGAATTAGAACACACACCACAGAGATGCAAGTATAACGTAGATGGCTAAACTGGGATGGAAAAGGACAGAGAAGGTAGCTCAGTTGGTAGAGCGCACCTGTTCTCAAGCTGTGGCTCACGACTTCTTTGGGGGTGAAAAGACCTTTTTGCAATGGTCTCCTAAGACCATCAGAAAACACAGATATTCACATTATGATACCTAACAGTAGTAATATCAGATATGAAATAGTGATGACAATAATTTTATGGTTAGGGGTTACCACGACATGAGGAACTGTATTAAAGGGTCACAGCATTAAGAAGGTTGAGAACCACTGGTCAGTGCTTGCCTAGCCTGTATGAAACCCTGGATTCAACTCTCAGGACCACGGAAAACAAACATAGTGGTACACACATGCAACTCCAGCATTCCAGGGGCAGAAGAAGGACAATCAGAGGTTCAAAGTCATCCTCATGGCCATAATGGATGGAAGGACACAGAGGAAAGAAAGAGAGAACATGCCTTTCCTTCAAATCTGAAGAACAAAGAAGAATTTTGACTTTTGGGGAGTAGGGGTACCCTTGGCTATCCTGGAACTCTGTAGGCCAGGCTTGCCTCAAACTCAAAGATCCACCTGCTTCTGCCTCCTGAGTGTTGAGAATAAAGGTGTGTGCCACCACCGCCCAGCTTAGGTCTTTGACTATTAGAGACTTTCAGGAATATGGGCAGTCTTCATATCATGCAGTTTGGCTGTCCTGGCCTATCTGTCAACGGGCATGGAAGCAGGCACTAGAAGATAATAAACTTGTCTTATAGCTTTAGCCTTAAACCTCATCAATATTCAAAATTCTGTACCAATGCAACAAAATACAAGCTTATTTTTAAATCAATAACAAAATTTTGTACCAATGTAAGATTATGGCTACAAAATGCCTTGTTTTTCAGAGTAGATTTGATAATCTACTGTTTGTCTAATTTCTTATAATATGTCTATATCCTCCCTTTTTCTTTTCAACCGCCTTTCCCTTACCTAAGAAAGAAAGAAAGAAAGAGAGAGAGAGAGAGAGAGAGAGAGAGAGAGAGAGAGAGAAAGAAAGAAAGAAAGAAAGAAAGAAAGAAAGANAGAGAGAGAGAGAGAGAGAGAAAGAAAGAAAGAAAGAAAGAAAGAAAGAAAGAAAGAAAGAAAGAAAGAAAGAAAGAAAGAAAGAAAGAAAGATAGAAATCCCTGGGGCTAAGCTCTCTATTTTGTTTCCTCCCTATCTAAAACCATAATTATCTGTAATCATCCTTTAAGATTATAAAACAATCAAAACCATCCTCCCTAACTTAAGGAACTGGGATGATGGTCTTCTTATGATTGTTTCCTGCTGAATTGGGGCAAAACTTCCTTTTGGGGGGGCCCAAGAAAATGAGAAAAATGGTTAATTTTAAGAAAACTACCTGAAGTATTGGTTGTCCAGTCTCTGTGTGCTGAGAAAGTGTAGTTGAACGTGAAGTCCTGATTGGAACAGTCTGAAAGGCTGGACCAAGTGAGCTTGCTGATCTGAGCTTGAAAATGTCCCAGAACCAAGTCTTTTTTTTTCCCCCTGGAGACAGGGTTTCTCTGTATAGTCCTGGCTGTCCTGGAACTCACTTTGTAGACCAGGCTGGCCTCAAACTCGGAAACCCACCTGCCTCTGCCTCCCGAGTGCTGGGATTAAAGGCGTGCACCACCACTGCTGGAGGAAAGTTTCCACACAGTTGAGTTAGGATCAAGCAGGGAGCTGTAACAGCAGGTCTCAGCATCTCACCGTCCCTGCGAGTGAATCCTGTCAGGGCAGCCCTCCTGATCTTTTATTCAGCACTATACAAACTTTACAACGCGTATCTCTATAAAGACATATGTATGACTATGCCGTGTGCAGAGAACAGTTAAGGTTGATTTCCTGCTCTTTGTTTGAGTGTGTGAGAGATAACTTTCTTTACATGTTAATTTGAACATATAATCAAACTGCAATATGAATCTCTGTTCATGTCACATGAAAGGATGGCATGCAGTAAGTCTGAGGATTTTGTGGCGTGCAAGCTGAAGTTCTGACTGGAGGCGTGTATGTGTCCCATGCAGTTTCAGAGTTGTTTTAATAGAGAGTTTGGTATTGTTTATTACTGGCTTGATTGATCCCTTTGATGTTCTTCTTGTCTGTTCAGGAGGTCTTCCTCTGTCATGTCTGATTTTTATCAATTTGGAAGGAACCCATAGCTTTCCTTTTTCTGTTGAAATATAGGCATAACCCCTCCCCCAGTACACTACGTATCCTTTTCCCATTCTGAGGTTAGGACATCTTTAAAATAAACAGAACGGTTTAGCTCAGCAGTTTTTCCATAATCCAATGTCTCTCCACAACTCTAGTTTTTTGTTCACTAGCGTTCAAAACATTTAAAGTTACGAAGTACTATGTAGTCTACCTCGGAGGGTCTTTGCTACCCCCTTTGCTTGTTAAACATCTTTTTTAAAGTACGATTGGGTCTTCTATCATAGCTCTCACTTCAAAGGGAATAAGGAGTAGTTTATTCTGGAGGCAGAGTTATGTGATCTTGTGTGGTGGTTTGAAGGAGAATGGCCCTTGTAGGATAATATGTTTGAATACTTGGTCCTCAGTTGGTGGAACTGTTTGGGAAGAATTAGTAGGCGTGGTCTTGTTGGAGGAGGTGTGTCACTGGAGGGGAGAATTGAGGTTTCAAAAGCCCACACCATTCTCTGCTAGGTCTGTCTGCACTATGCCTGTGGACCGTATGGGCACCCAGTTACTGTTTCAGTGGCATTGTGAGGTGTCCATCAGAGAAGACCACCCAGGCATGGGGTCAGGTCAATAGAAAGTCCTTATTAGTCTGCCAGGGAATTGGCAGAATTGGGTGTTCAAGACATGAATGCAGCCCAAAATCTTTCTCAGGCTGCCAGCACAAGTCATTGAGGTGGGCTGGAGAGACTTCCTGGTTCTGTAATGTAGGTAGTTTCTAATAAAGTTAATAGATTTTAAAAGGTTTTTTTTTTTTTAATCTACTGATCACAAGTTGTTAGTTCCAAGAGAGAGGTGGGAAAATATTGTACTTTGGTGTGCCTAACTGCCTGGGGTGCCCAAGCACCACTAGCAAGCCAGCTTGGAGGAGGCAGGCCAAAGACCAGAGAAGAGATTCCACAGCCCGTGTTTCCCTGTGGGGCATGAGATGCCACTACACACCAGACTGGAAGCAGAAAGCAGGGTCCCAGATGGATGCTGTAGTTCCCAATCTCCCCCTGGGTTCCCAGGTGCCCCGGCATACTGCTGGGAGAGGAAGTCAGGAATGGGAGTCCGAGGTCCACCTTTCTCCTCAGGGCATCTGTATGACTGGTGGGAAGGGGAGGCGGAGCCCAGCATGAGCAGGATCCAGTATGGCTGGGAGTGAGTGCTGGGGACCCGAGGGGCTGGAGACTTGAAAACCCTCTACAGGAGTCTTAGCCACAGTTCTTTTAGGTGAAGGCTTTCTCAGCAGCGATCCTTAATGAAGCAGCTCTCTGAGACAATCCCTGCTTGTTCATATTGCTTTATGTGGTGGTAGATGTAAACGCACACACTTTATTTGGGTGAACAGAGATTATATACCTCTTGGGGAAGGAATCTAAGATTCCCCAGGGTCTGAGCTCACTCAACCTTGCCAGTTCTTAAGCCTGTGTAGCAGGCCCACATGCCCTACAGGCAAGGAATGGCTAAAGCTAGCCTAAGGTGAGATAATTAGAACCTGCAACATTCCAACCTCTTTACTGTGATGGCTAAAGTTTGTCTTAAGTTTAAATTATTCTGCATAAGAGATCTATAAAACAGAAATGCCTCTAATCTGTAAGTCCCTCTTGCCCAAAGGAAAATAACTTCCTGGGAGGCTGGGGGTTGTTCGTTGTTCATGTAAGATAACAAGCCCCGTGCTTTTACTTCTGTAAACAAGCTAGATTGCTCCAACAGGATCTGCTTGATCACCAGGAAGCGGGAGCTGCACAGTTCATCAGGGTGCATTCTTGCCTCCAATTGGGTAAAGGTGGGAAATACAGAGCCTTGTGGGTTTCACCTTCATAAGCCTCTGACTAATGTAATTCACGGCCATACTCTGGAAATACTTGATACGGACCTGGCTAGTAAAGCTTTACTTCAAATTTGCTCAAAAGTTGTTGAAGAGGTCTTATTCTTGCCTGGTGGGGTTAACACTACAAGATTGCAGTTCTAACTGTTCAGTCATCCTTTGCAGACAGTTTCCTTCTTTCTTTATGTGTAGATGTGTATGGATTCCCTCGGGGGCCAGCAGAGGGTATTGGATTCCCTGGGATGATGGAGTGATAGAGTGACAGGATGGAGGGATGGAGTTTCCTGGTGTGATACTGCAGTCAGTGCTGACCGTGCAGACTGCCGAGTCACATCTCCAGCTCTGAGCTTTCTTATGCAAAGTGAATTTCATGGAGGCTTGGCCTGATGGAGGGGGAGTGTGTGTGTGTGTGTGTGTGTGTGTGTGTCGGGGAACCACACAGAAGGGGGAGGGGAGATCTAGAGGGTTGGTGGTCTAACACAGGTATGTTGTACTGCAAAGATAAAAAGCAAGGTGACTTCATTTTGAAGTGTAAAAAACGACTACACTGAAAGGCTTAATGAAGTTGCTGGGGTTTGATCTGTCTGTTTTGTAACCTAGGTCCTAAACACTGAGAGTCCAAAGTGAAGTGACACGCAACTCGTAAGCATGAAGCAAAGATTAAATGTACAGATAATCCATGTGAACACATTGGGTTTATTTGTGGAACAGAATTAAATTCTAGGTTCTAATAATTGTTCCAATAATTCTCTACATCATCTGACAGTCTGCCAGCACAGGAGGCAGTTCTTGCAGTATCTCTGTTCTTTCCAGAACATTCTATCCACTTGGTAGAAGCAAAGTCCTGTCATTCTGATAACCAGCTCTCTAAGAGTCCAAATGTCTGCTGTCCACCCACTGTGTTAGAGTGGGGGTCAGGTGGGAGGGGGATCCAGGCCTTTACTGAGAGGAGTCACTAGTGGATCCTGGGACACCCTGGGGAGCCTAGGGAGGTGGGAAGGTGAAAGACTCACTTGGTGACACCTGGCTCCCAGTAGACTAGGAAGGGAAAAGTGAGACCTGACAAGGGGCCCTTTCCCAGAGACAGGGAATCAGGTCAGAGTCCAGCTTCTGGGAATGCCCCAAGGCTGTGTGTAGAGAGGCCTGGATGTGTTGAGCCCAAGGTAGGCCCCCTTGGGGACAGAGGTGACAACCCTCCTGTTTTCACCTTAATGACAAGGGTGCTGGTTTCGATGAATTATTAAAGCATTACCCTGATCCCGGAAATCTAGGTTGTTTTCTTCCTTCCTCCCTTCCTTCCTTCCTTCCTTCCTTCCTTCCTTCCTTCCTTCCTTCCTTCCTTCCTTTATTGTTTGTTTGTTTGTTTGTTTTATTTTCTATTTAAAATTCATTGCAGAAATGGTTTTCAAATGTGCATCTGTTTGTTTCAGTTGGAGCATCTCCTGGAGATAAGCCTTTTCTCGTATACACCTTCCCAGTTCCTTCCTGCCTTCCTTTGCTGATCAAGGGATGTTCTGAAACCTATTTACAAAGGCGCCTGAATCTGAGAGCACATTGGTTTCATTGCAACCTTGTCAAAATTAAGTGTCATTTAAAGCCTTTGCTTCTTGCTTTTGTTGGTATAAAATCTAATCTCAAGATTGCTTTTAAGTTAGTTTTTATTTTTCAGCCAAAAAAATAAAAACTTTACATCTGTTTACTTTGAGTGTTTCTTGGTTCATGAGTTGTTCATTCATCAGCTTTCTGCATTTATTTCCCTTTTGAGGTCTCAAAATTTTTGTTCTAAACTGAGTGATCCTTTCACAGCGCATACATAGCCACTATTATTATGGGTGTGAAATTCTACCTCCTGTTCCCACTCCCCACCCCAAAGCAGCCAGTCTGTTTTCCTTAATGACCGTGCTTTGGAAAAAAGCTAGGCAGTATTCAATTTATTATTAATGAGGGTACACTCCTAAGACAGTGGCTCTCAACTTTGGCTACACACTGGAATCATCAGGAGAGCTTTAAATTCTACCAAGGCTTACGGTTGGCTTCTGCTTTAATTGGCCTGGGCTTTGGGGGTTTTTAAAGCACTCCCTAGGTAGTTCTAATGTGAAGCTAAAGCTGAGAATCAAGATCTGAAAGTTGGTAAATTGGTTGTTGGGTTAACCTGAAGTGTGAGCGGTGGGTGGCTAGTAGTTGTGGGAATGGCATTGTATTGGGCAGTGGTTGGTGCACGTCACTGTTGGGTGTCAAGGGCTGGGGAAGATGTCAGGCTTCCTGCGCTATTAGCATGACTCAGGCAGCTCTCTTGGTTCTAGTTAGTGTCTCTATGTACTTATTTGCTTTTTTGACAAATCCAACGCCATGCTACCTGCTTCTTTTAATTTCTCAACATCAGTACTCCCAATCCTATATTTTCCTCATTTACCCACTGTGGAGCAGAACCTACCAGAACCTGCCTAGTCTCACACCTTCACCTTTATCTGCCCAAACTCATCACCTTTGAAAAGAGAAGTGAGAGAAGGCTCACCCTGGGTATTTAACTTAACCTCTCTGATCCTGTTTGCTCTGTGTGATTGATGCTTAGAGAAGTCAATCTATGTGTTCTGAATGGCCCTGGCTCCCAGTTGCTCTGATGAGATGAAGTTACTTTAAGCTTAATCTCAAATCTTTGCTGATTTGTCACCCCCTGCTTATTGGTAAGATCACTCCTGGCTTTATACTACACATAGAAATCCTCAAAATATGTGTCCTTTGTGCTTTAGGGGTAAAATCCACTCTTTTTCTTCTTCTTCTTTTCTATTTTTGCCTTTTCTCTGTTGTCAGTCCCTGTAAGCCCATTTAAGGATGGACTTAACTCTGTCAAGAGGATCTCTTTTGCTTGGAGACCTACTCTGGTTCACAGAAGCACACAGTCACATTTGGGGGCAAAGTCTCGTAACAGATTCTACTGTGTAAACTCTGGGCTGAGGTTGGGAGGGTTTCTTCTAGTGTGGTTGGAAGGAAATCTGGGGTGCTGGAATATCTCAGTGCCCACACTGCACCCCCAACTGTACCCTAGATTGGGATGAGCAAGGAACACTCACTGGGAACAACCGAAAGATGAATGGGAAAGAAAAAGCTGTCTTCTTCACTGTCCACCTGAATGTCTTGGCCTGCCTTAGACGCTACGTTCCCTGGGGCTGGCACTCGGCCTTAGCTTCTGTGACGCGCAATGTCGGATGCATCTTCAGCATCTTCAGCAGATGCACAAACAATCATTGTGAAGATATCCACCGAGCATGGGACTGACTCCTCAGCCCTGCTTCACTGCTTGTATGTTAGTTAGAGTTTCTTGACACTTGAATTTCTACTTAACCCTTCTCCTAGGGTTTTTCAAAAAGAATTGAAGTCTGCTCAAATGCTGGGCTGGGGTTTTGGGGAAGGGGAAAGAGGAAGCAGGAGGGGATGAATTACCGTTGGACATCTTCACAATGGACTGATCATTTGCTTCTTGAATCAACGGGTGAAATTGCATTTCCTGGCTTGTGGAAGAGGGATGATCCCCGTTATCCTCACAAAACCACTTGGGAGAAAAGGATTAGTGGGAAAGAAATTCAGAACTATTTCAAGCACACAGAATTACTGCACAGAATTAAGCAAATGTATTTGTTCCCCCATCATCTTTTTCTTTGTTTGTTTTTCAAGACAGGGTTTCTCTGAGCCCTAGCTGTCCCAGAACTCAGAGATCCACCTGCCTCTGCCTCCAGAGTGCTGGGATTAAAGGCGTGCTCCACCACACCCACTTCAACTTCATTAATTTTGCCTCCTTAAGAAACAAATAAGTGCTGGCTGGATCGTCTTAAAAGCAAAGACAAGACCTTGACAGGTCCTTGGACAGAGAAGCTTTCAAGATTGAAGGGCAAGACGACTATTGTAAAGCATCAGCAGGCCCACCTCAGTGAAGAGACGCTATCTGAGCAGAAACTACTTTTACCAAAGATATTTGCCAATGGCTGAAGCCCAGGGAAAAAAGGGCCTGACCAGCGTAGGGCCTCTCTCCAGACAACTCCCCCTGCAACCAAGATCACCTCTGCCTCCAGAGGCCTGCAAAGGAAGTGGCTTTGCTTCCAAGCAGAGGTAATATTGGGAAAGTGGCCCAGACACATAGCCATGAAAATCTGCCTTTCAGTAGAAAATTCTTATTATTTGGATGGTGTCAAGTTTTTCAAACTTCTGGGCGGAGGCTGTGGCTTAGTGAAAGAGTGATTGTCTGTCACCCACAAAGCCTGGGGATGGACGGACAGCACTGCAGGTGAAAAAAGAACAGAAGCCTACATTTCCATTAGGTCTGAGCTGGTGCTGGCCCAGGTAGCCTAGCAGATGGGGCAGTGAGATTTATCTGGACGGAAGCGGCTCCACAGCAGCCTTCAAGTCTCCCAAATAAGTTTCTGCAGAAAATAAGTAGCTCACAGAAAACAGGACCAAGCCAACCACACGAGAAATGTGTACTACCCAGGAAATAAATTCAAAACAAAGCAAACAGACACAAGCTACACAGTGAGAGAGGCTCTGAATAAAGGATTATTAGTCAAGAAATGTAAAGACACAAGCTGTCCCCAGGGAAGCTAGGCATAGTGGCCTGCTCTTGTGACCCAGTGCTAGGGACGCAGAGACTGAAGGACCCCTCTACCCACTAAGCCTGTCCTACTTTGGGAGTTCGGGGTCAGTGACACATACCATGTCTCCAAAGAATAAAAGTAAATGGTATCTGAAATTATGTCTGGTCTCTACAAGTATAACACACACACACACACACACACACACACACATACACACACACACACACACAAACACATGTGTGTGCACGTGCATACAGCCTAAATTACTCCATACTTGCTATGTTTAAACAAATAAAACATGAACTTAAAAATGTCTACATAGAAAAAAATTTAAATATGGTCAAGCAATTCTAAGAAAGAACCAAGTAGAACTTCTAGAAAACATATAATTTAAGTTTAAAACCATTATGTTATTTTTAAAAAAATAGAGAGAAAATTGAAAGATGGATCAGAAGAAACTAGCTGGCATGAAGCATGTTAGTAGTGATGGCATCAAACGTGGTGTTCTAAATTTTGTACTGGAGGAATAAATAATACATTTCACTGTTTGTTAGAAATTCAGTGTGATACACATACAATATTTCTGTGCAATGTGTGTTACTATTTATGCTGGGCTTGCAATATTACATAAAATTTCTTGTGTTTATTTGAAATTAAATTAGAATATAGTTTGATATTGAACTAAATAATTATCTTCTGAGATAACAAATGTGGAGATTTTATCCAATATGTAAGTCTTTCTTTATAGGTTTATAACTATTTTACATTTGGTCCATAAGATTTTATTTGATCTATTTTTATCTTATTAGATTGCGGTTGAGATAGTGCTAGTCACAGTCTAACATAGTAGTTACTCAAAACATGTATGTGACTTAAAAGACAAAAAAACAGAAAGGAAGAAAAGAAGAGAAAGGAAAAGAAATTCAGAGAAAGGAAGAAGAGAGGGATGAAATAATAACCCAAAAATAAGGTAACTACAAGTGAATTCCCTTACTGAGGGTGTTTCTAGAAGAGGTAAGGCAAAGACAGCATAAATTCGGAGTTATAAATGAGCAATTTTGAATTACCTCTTGGGAGCTCTCGGTTCAAGTTTGGCAGATAACGTGCATTATCAGGGGATAGCGTACCGGCTTTGGAAAGGCAATGGCAACTTGGCAATCTTTAAAAAATATTTTAAATGTGAAAAGCATTATAAGGGATAATGGTAAGAATGAGTTATGGAGCACAATAACTAACAAAGAATACATGTGCTTACTGTCTATGAAAGGTTCCGGAGCCAGGTGTGCAGTGCACGCCTTTGATCCCAGCTTTCCGGAGGCAGAGGCAGGCAGATCTCTAAGTCTGAGGCCAGCCTGGCCACAGAGTCCCAGGACAGCCAGGGCTCCACAGAGAAATATCATCTTGAAAAACAGACAAACAAACAAACAAACGAGTCCATAAACACCAAGGAGGTATAACACTTAGTAGAAGATGCCAGCTAGACAAGGGGAAAACAATTATACAAACAGAAAAACCATTCACCACATAAATGATCATCATCAATGAGCAGTAAAAAGCTGAGTGGTGACATTCACAGTCCCCACAGAGTTCCTATTACTTTAAAAGAGACTAAAATCGTGGTAAATTCTAGTGGATCAGTAACCACAGAATCAAACTTAATAGCACCGGTAGCAGCTCAGTGAACACTGTACATTCTTGATAGTATGCAATGGTAAGGACACAATAGTCTGCATCCTGAACTATATGAAATTTTGGGGTTTGATCAACAAAGCTAACAATTTCATGTGAGTCAGTGTAATAATATTTCTGTTTCTTGACATAAATGTGATTGCTCAGAATAACTAATGAAACTCAAAGTGAGATTCTGTGAAATGGCTGACTTAGAGTTTCAAACAGTGTTCTTAGAGAATTGAAGGAGTGGGGACCAAGTCAGGAGAGGCACTGGAGTGTCAAAATGGCCACAAGGATCAAATCCAATCGTTCCCAGTATGATCCTGGCTAGTGAGGGCAGAGCTTGGGTACGATGGCATCCGTGCATGCATCCCACGATACTGAATGCATCTCATTTGGGAATGTTTACTGGTAGACTGTGGTTATCCAGGGATGGTGTCTTTGTTTTAAAGAACTTGTAGGTGAAAGGTGAGAATTTCTGCAGATTCCTTCTAAAGGTTCAAAGTTTGGCAAAGAATGAGGGCATGTGCGTGTCACATGCAGAAGGCAGAACTGTGACAGAATATACCATGGAACACAAGGGAATGTCTAGGTGTGTGGGGTAGGTAGGCTTTTCATTCCTCTTGTAACCTGTCCCCAGAACTGAATAATTTCAAAATAAACAGAGGGAGGAAGACTGAATTGTCCTGATTTCACTCAGGCTCTGAATGCTGAGCTGTCGGGTGCTTTTCTGAATGGAATCTTTTGACTCTGGGACCAGCTGTGTAATGACTGGGGTGCTTAAAAAAAAAGTCCCTGATGAAACAGATTCTGTCCCCTACCAAAGGGAAAAACTGAGTTCTACTCCTGAGCGAATGGAGCTGCCCAGCTACGTGCCCTGCATCGTCGCTCTGGCATCGTCGCTCTGGCATCGTCGCTCTGGCATCGGCGCTCTGGCATCTGCGCTCTGGTGAATGGGACTCTGCTTTGCACGGTGCAGCTCTTCTCTGGCACCTGAGAGCCATCTTTATCTTTGCGTTAGGACAAAGCTCCCCCAAGACTGGGTGATGTTTTAAAAATATTGAATTTTTACTAGGATCTTACAGCAACTGTGAAATTAAGATTCTGTAGGACAGCACAACTGGAGATGAAAGTCCTTACTAAAAATAGAAATGAGTTCCCTCGTCAATGTCTCAAGTATCAAGTTGGGTTTGCCTGGTGAGCAGAGGCTCAGGGCAGGCAAGGGGGAAGAGAGTGTGGAAGAGTGTCTCTTTCTGTGTGTCTCTCTGTCTCTCTGTGTGTCTCTGTCTCTTTGACTCTGTTTCTCTATGTGTATTTCTGTCTCTTACTGTCTTTTTATCTCTCTGTGTCTCTGTCTCTCGGTCCCTCCCTCCTCCCTTCCCTCCTCCTCCCTTCCCCCCCTTCCTCCTGGTGCTATTGTGGCTCTAGCAAGTCTCAGGCTAGGCTTCCTGCCAAGATCTTCTTTGTATTTCCCTGGCCTTCAGTCAAGTTCTGAGTGCTTTGTGCAAGTCCCTTCCTGTCTGCACCCCCACCCCTGCTCTTCCTCCTGTCCCGGCAGCCTTGCTTTCCGGTGTGCTCTTCCAGCCACAGCAATTTCTCCATGATTTGCTCTTATTTCCCTGGGAAGTAGAAATGATTGAAAATGAAAGCCAAATCCTGACCACGTGCAGGTTAACAGGACAGGCAGGAGAGTGTTCAACAGGAAGAAAGGCCTCTTGGGAGTTCAGACTTCTCAAAAAGACTTGAACAGCCCAGTTTTAAACAGACTCAAATGAGCCTTGTACCACAGGCTGTAATCCGAGAACCCGGCTTCACCTTGACAGTGCAGTTACAGGTGAGTGCTAGGGTTGAGCTCTAAGGCATCCCCAGGCTCATCTGTGCACACATGAGAGAATATTTCATATTCAAACCAGTGACATATCTTCCTTTCTGACTTGGTTTTGTAGCGTGTGTGTGTGTGTGTGTGTGTGTGTGTGTGTGTG
>NC_034598.1:5454652-5512694 GCF_900095145.1 Mus pahari | reverse complement strand
TAGCTGATGCTACAACTTTACTGAGTTCCCTAGCAGCCAAAGAAAAGATGGAAACAAATAATTAAGAATAGTGAGGTCCCTGAGATTAAGAACATCTATAAGAATTATAGTTCTTTACCTGTGCTTTTTTTTTTTTTTTTTTTTTTTTTTTTGGAGATTCTCATAAGGAGACCAAGTAGCAAAGGATGCCTAACCTTAGGGTATCTTTTCTTTCATAACAGACATGATGATCCACTGCAGACAGCAGTTCTTAGAATACCTTTATATAAGCTGGCAATATACAGCCGATGTGAAGTCTTAGTAAAGCATCTTTGGGTGAAGCTAACATAGCATCCTGTGTGTATACAGACCTCCAAGGCCCTACATTCTGCATAGGCTTCAGAGCTCTGTACACACAGGAATAAACAGACTTGTGTCCTCTAGGCAGTGTGATTTTCTGTAGATCTTACTTCTGGCAGTCAGTCTTTGGAGAACTGTGATCAAGTACAGTCATAAGAGTGGTCCCTTTCTGCCACAGTGACGGGCAAGGACATGTGATTGGAAGAGGGCTACCAGGAGGACTAAAGTCCTTTTACCTAAAATCAGCGTTCAAACAAGCACACCTGGCTGAACAGAGTCACTCCACCTTTGCATGTAGGGGGCTGAGAGACTAGCTACAGGGACAGGCAAAATAACTGATCATCCTGACACTGGATAGCTCTTTGAAGTTTATTCAACAATAAACTGGATGCTACCTTGGTGGGGGCAGGAGAGAAGAGCACAGACTTGTGCCTCAGAAGGAAATACCCCAAAAAACATTGTCAGGAGAAAAGCTATGCCAGGTGGGACTTGGGCTGAAGTTCCTTTCCTGTGTTTGCAGTGTCCTTTGTGGTAAAGATATATCACTTTGGTGGTAAGAAAAAGCACAACAATGAAAGTATTTTAGGGGAAGATAGCTATAGTGATCTGCTTCCATGGAGTAAGAGCCGGTGGCACTCTAGCACACTGGTTCACAACTCTCAAGGCATTTCAGAACACTTAAGAGAACTTTAAATTTAAGGGTACCCTGGCCCCATCCCCAGTTAAACAAAGTAGTGTGTCTGAGACAATGGTTCAGGTACTGACATTTAAAATAATGTCCTATGTGCTGTTAGTGTGCAGCTGGTTAAAAACTACCCCACGCACTGTAGAACAGCTGCAATCATTTGACCGGAGACAGCGTTCAGATCCTCTCTCTAGTGGTTTATGTATCTCTGTGATCTCGTCTTTGCCCTGTTGTTCAACACTGGCTCATTCACTAGCTTTCAGAAGAATGTCCAAATATGGCATGTTGTAGATTGAAAGCACAGCTATACTGAACCAATCTGTACACCATGGATTTCTGGCTGGGACCATGGGAAAGAAAGAGGCATCCATGTTTAAACCCCAGTTGGTTGGTTTGTCTTTAATGATGTGGCAGTGACAACTGAGTTGGACATCTCAGTGGATACACTGCTTTAGCTAGGAATGGTAAGGCTAACAGCTTATAGTCCTCAGTAGTTGGGGTTTATTGTTTGTAATCATTGGACACGAAGACCTTGTATCTGCTAGATGGGTTTTTGCATAAGAATTTATGCCCTCAGAACAGGGCTGTCTTTTTAATACTATGTTTCTATGGCTTGGGAAACTACCTGATGCAAAGTGGGTACCTGTGTATAGTCAAGGGATGACTAATAGTACAGTTCAAATGCAGGATGGGGTAGCCCATACCGTCTCATGGTGGAGAAGGACTATGACGCTTACTTCTCCTAACTTCATTTGCTCAAAGGCACAGCACACACAGAACAAGTGGGAGGCCACCTTGCCAGGGCTCAGCCCTGTCACTGTTTGCCCAGGTAAAGAGTCTTTCCGTTGGTTCTAAGTATGTCCTGCTCCAAATTAGGTTCCACTTTGGAAATTCAATGACACTTCAGGGAGCTCAGTATCTGTTTCTCCACCAGTGAGTGTGTCCCATAAAAAGAACAAGCTCAGGTCTTGGGGACATGGAGTCTGGACAGGATGTGTCCCAACTGCTACAGCATTTCCCCACATGACTGGAATTTTTTTTCCTAAGAAACAAAAGGTCCTGTAATCTGAACCTCACAACAGCAGTAATTTATGCTTTTATGTGAGAGCTTGGTGAATTTAGGGTAGCCCGTGTGCAACAACTGGGTTACTGGGAATCACACTTACAGGATATTTTAACCATCTCTTTTTATTATTTTTAGAATTAGGTGTATGTGTGTGTGTGTGTGTGTGTGTGTGTGCCTGTGTGAAGAAGGTATGTGCATGTGCAGGTACCCCACGTTTCTAGGAGAGGGTGTTGGATCTCTTGAAACTGGAGTTACCTATGATTGTGGGCTGCCTGACATGGGTGCTGGAAAACAAACGAGTTATCTCCGATAGTTATAAGTTCTCTAAATTGCTGAGCTGTTCCTCCAGACCCACTTACACGCTAGTTCAGAAGCAACTTAGCCTTCCTGTGGGGAAGGAGGGGAGGATGGCCTGAGACAGCAGGAAGAGAATAATCCTGGGTTCAGAGTCAGTTTGAACCAAGACTGAGCTCGCAGCCTATGACTCTCATTGGGCTTCGCTTTCCTTACCCGTGCGATGAGATGCCAGCTCTGTGTAGACAGAAATGTTGAAAGGATCTGCATTTTTGAAACGCTGGATGCTGTTTTCTTTAGCTGCAGCAGCAACTGCTGTCTGTGCCTTTCCTCTGGACTGTAAGGAATGTTGGGACGATAATCGCAGGAAAGACCCTCTGCTGCTGGAACCATGGTGCTTAGTCTTTCAATTTGACGACGTCCATGGCAGCCACCAGGGAATCCATGAAGGCTCATAAAACTTTACCCACACTGTCTTTAGTCACAGTGGAGGGGAGAAATAGAAAGAGAGGAGTGGAAAGGGTAGGGGGTAGTCTCTGAAAGTCAGTTTTGAGCTTTGTGTACTGTGGGTCCTGTGGACTTATACACAACTCTCTCTCTCTCTCCCTCCCTCCTCCCCCACCCTTTGTGTGTGTGTGTGTGTGTGTGTGTGTATGTGTGTGTGTGTGAGAGAGAGAGAGAGAGAGAGAGAGAGAGAGAGAGACAGAAAGAGAGACAGAGACAGAGACAGAGAGAGACAGAGAGAGAGACATTTTGTTTTCAGAAGCTTGTTTCTTGGGGTACCGCAGAACAACATGGCTAGATTTCCAAGGAATAAAAATCATTAATAGAGCTGTCTTCTGGGTTGCCCTCCAAACCACTGTCTGTATGCCCAGGGGAAAGAGTTCCAGCTTATTCACAAATTGTGTTATATTTCCACAAGATATTCATTGTTTTGAAAATAGGAGAAAACCTCAACAGCTCTGAAGCATATAATTATGCTTTCTCATTACCCAACAGGAATGTTCCCTAGCGCTGTGATGATGCACTTGAGGAGGATTTGGAGGGAGGGAGAGAGCTCAGGGGGCAGAGCTGGAGGCAGCAAGAGGAGCAGCTGGCCCTCATCCCTCTATTCTGTCATGTTCACTTTTTTCTGCCTAAGGGTTCTCACACATTGGTAGCTTTTCCACAAATCAACAGCCTAGGCAATGTTCTGGTGCATTCCCAGGCCTCCTGTCACCCCTCTCCCTGGTGATCAGTGTAATAAGTGATTTCAGAGTATTAAAGTGAATTCCACTACCGCTGAATCATATACAGACCCAAGGCCAAGCGATGACATCAGGAACATATGTGTTATTTTGAAGGAAAAACTTGGCTTTGGAAATGAGAACAAGATCTCCGGTGGGGAAACCAGGGATACAAAGGCTAGGGAAAAACTCAGAAGAGGAAGAGTCCTCTATGGCTTTACCTCCATTGGAGTAGTTGCCTAAAAGGACTGCTGCCCTGAGACAGTTGTGCAGTGCTGACGCAGGTCTAGAGAGCTAGGATGTATGTACTGCACCAGCAAGGCAGAGATTGGGAGACGGATACTACACTGGCTGTAATTCTTGATGACTATGATTTTATAAGCCTGGAATTTTCCAAGCAAGCCTTATTTTCATTCAGAGTGGTATCTGTGAAATATTAATTCATTAATCACACAAGCCTGTCCCCATATTAACCAAATGCAAAAGAAGATGCATTCGAGATCTGTGTTTATCTAAGCACATTGCAACATTGGGATGTGGTCATTTCTCCTTGTATTCTTCGGAAGCCACGGGACAAATTCTGATCCTTCCTAATTTAACATCATGCTTGAGCTTTATACAGTCCTTCTTGTTTCCATAGCAATGAAATCACTAAGCAGTATAAGGAGCCTGTGGAACAATATAGGAAACAAGAGGGAAACTGAGTAGAAGAAAAGACAAAAGTTAAGGTCAAAATTTCTTGTGTTCTAGAAATTTTTTATTGCAGTTTTATTTATCTCAGTAGATGAACCAAACCTCCTTGGTGCCACTAGGTATAAATTGTGTTTGTTTTCTCAGGTCCTCTCAGCGTTCAGGGTTATCTTACTCCAATCTTCAGTCCTGCGGATGTCTGCTATGCTCACCCTGCATGGGCATGAGTATGTGAGTCCATGCTCTAGTGCGTGCACACACATGCTGAGTCCATGCTCCAGTGCGTGCGCACACATGCTGAGTCCATGCTCCAGTGTGTACACACATGCTGGATCCATGCTCCAGTGCGTGCGCACACATGCTGAGTCCATGTTCCAGTGTGCACACACATGCTGGATCCATGCTCCAGTGTGTACACACGCATGCTGGATCCATGCTCCAGTGTGTGTACACGCATGCTGGATCCATGCTCCAGTGTGTGTACACGCATGCTGGATCCATGCTCCAGTGTGTGCACACACATGCTGAGTCCATGCTCCAGTGTGTGCGCACACATGCTGGATCCATGCTCCAGTGCGTGCGCATGCATGCTGAGTCCATGCTCCAGTGCGTACGTACGCATGCTGGATCCATGCTCCAGTGTGTGTGTACACATGCTCACATGCTGAGTCCATGCTCCAGTGTGTACGCACACACGCTGAGTCCATGCTCCACTGTGTGCACACGCATGCTGGATCCATGCTCCAGTGTGTCTGCACGCATGTTGGATCCATGCTCCAGTGTGTGCGCACTCATGCTGGATCCTTGCTCCAGTGTGTGAGCACGCATGCTGAGTCCATGCTCCAGTGTGTGCACACACATGCTGAGTCCATGCTCCAGTATGTGCGCACGCACGCTGGATCCATGCTCCAGTGTGTGCACACGCATGCTGGATCCATGCTCCAGTGTGTGCACACGCATGCTGGATCCTTGTTCCAGTGCGTGCATACGCATGCTGAGTCCATGCTCCAGTGTGTGCACACACATGCTGACGATCCGTGCTCTCTTGTTTTAAGTCTGTCCTCCTCGTCTTTCCAAATTGCCTTATTTCCTCAGATGCACTCACATTAGGATGAGCGTAACTCTCATGTGAGTAGGTAGTAATGGAATACTGGACAACATACTCATTCACCTAGCCACGCATTTTTTACAAGTCTAGGCTTTGAGCAAACATCCTGCGTGACAGACAAGAAGCACACTAGACGCAGAGGCATAAGTAGGTGGTTGCAGTCACTGTTATGTGGTTTATTTATAAGGAGCTCAGTGTGAAACCTTCCAGGCCCCCTGGGACTAATAGCTCCCCTTTTGTACATTCTTAGTCCTTGGGATGCTTGATTGACAACTGAAGTATTTGGTCCTTCACCTGTTAACTTCCATTGATGAGAAAATGTATGCTACAGATCTAGTTTTTCCACTAGCTAGACAGACAAGGCAGATACAAGTGCGACATAACAGCAGCACTTCAGCTTTCAAAGGATGAGATGGATAGGCTTGTGTACTGGCATCTCCACAACTGCGGGGGTGGGTCCCTTGCTGCAACTGGGCTGCACTTCCACCAATAGCCTGCCATAGGCTCTCTTCCTGGTGCCAAGCCTCAACTTCTTTTTGTGACTCCTTTAATCTTGGGCCTTCAATGGCCATTGAGACTGCAACCTCACAAATGGCCAATCCTAGTTTCTCACAGTGCCATGCCCAGCTGCTCATCATATGGTGACTTCAGCAGAGGGGTTCAATAATCAGGTAGATAGGACGACCTGTTCTGTGGACAGTCAGCCTCTTTCCCCAGCCATCCCTGTCATTGCTCAATGGGCACATGGACAAAGTGGCCATGGTGGCGGAGATGGAGGTTATGCTTGGGCTCAACCACACAGACTTCCATTCACCAAGGCTGACCTGACTACCACTGGCACCACTCCCCAGGGTGACCAGTCAGCAGCCTGGTGACAAGGGGACTACATTGGACCACTACCTCTGTGGAAAGGACAATGTTTTGTTTTTACTGGAGTAGATACTTATTCTGATTATGTACTTGCCTTTTCTGCGTATAATGCTTCTGCCAAAACCACCATCCATGGACTTACAGAATGCCTTATCTATCGTCATGGTATTCCACACAGTATTGCTTCTGACCAAGGAACTCATTTCACACCAGAGAAGTCCAACAGTGGACCCACGATCATGGAATTCACTGGTCTTACCATGTTCCCATCATCCTGAAGCAGCCGACCTGATGGAAAGATGGAATGGTCTTTTGAAGACGCAGTTACAGCGCCAATTTGGTGGCAGCAGCACGGAAGGCTGAGGCAGAGTTCTTCAGAAGGCAGTATATCTTTGAGTCAGCGTCCAATGTACAGTTTCTCCCATAGCCAGGATCCATGGGTCCAGGAATCTGGGGGGGGGGGGAGTTCCACTCACTATCACCCTAGTGACCTTCTAGGAAAGTTTCTGCTTCCTGTTGCCACAGCCCTAAGTTCTTTTGGTCAGAAAGTTTTGGTTCCAGAGGGACAAATGCTCCTGCCAGAGCCTAGAAGACAAACTGTGTATGGCATAGAGGGCAGAGCTGGAGAAGTGGCCCAAGCCATCTGGCAGAGCCCAGAAAATCACGTGTGGACCCCAACCATTGGACATTCAGTTACTTACACTGTTGGAATACAGTTGTGCTTGGTGTAGATTGGGACTGTGCTCTGGTTCTTCCTTCTTGAAGAAGGGATTTAATTTAATTTTGACTTTTACAGGAGCCCTCAGCTGAAGGACCTTGAAATTTTAAGAGATTTTGGATATTTAGAAGTTGGCTATTTTTTTTGACTTGATCTTAGATTTTTATTAGTCCATGGATTCTTTTTTTTCTTTTTTCTTTTCTTAGATATTTTCTTCATTTGCATTTCAAATGCTATCCCAAAAGTCCCCTATGTCCTCCCCCCACCCTGCTCCCCAACCCACCCACTCCCACTTCCTGGCCCTGGCATTCCCCTGTACTGGGGCATATAATCTTCGTAAAACCAAGGGTCTCTCCTCCTATTGATGGCCGACTAGGCCATCTTCTGCTACATATGCAACTAGAGACAGGAGCTCTGGGGGTACTGGTTAGTTCATATTGTTGTTGCACCTACAGGGTTGCAGCCCCCTTCAGCTCCTTGGGTACTTTCTCTAGCTCCTCCATTGGGGGCCCTGTGTTCCATCCAATAGCTGACTGTGAGCATCCACTTCTATGTTTGCCAGGCACTGGCATAGCCTCACAAGAGGCCGCTATATCAGGGTCCGTACTGGCTGGATTTTTGTGTCAACTTGACATAAGTTAAGAGTCATCAGAGAGGAAGGAGCCTCAGTTGAGGAAAGGCCTCAATGAGACCCAGTTGTAAGGTATTTTTCTCAATTAGTGATCAGTGGGGGAGGGCCTTAACCACTGTGGGTGGTGCCACCCCTGGGCTTGTGGTCTATAAGAAAGCAGGCAGAGCAAGCCATGGGAAGCAAGTCAATGAGCATCACCCCCCCCCCCCATGGGCTGTGCACAGCTCCTGCCTCCAGGTTCCTGCCCTGTGTGAGCTCCTGCCCCGACTTCCTTTGGTCATGAACAGGGCTGGGGAAGCAGAAGTTGAATAAACCCTTTCCTCCCCAAGTTGCTTTTGGTCATGGTGTTTCACTGCAGCAATAGAAACCCTACAAAGACAGGTTGGGGCGTTAGTTAGTCTGTGTCTCTGCACATAACTGAGAGGAATAATCTCAAAGAGAAGAAGGTTTATTTGAGCTCACAGCTTTGGCTATTTCAATCCACAGTGGGTTGAACTCTTTTCTTTGGGCCTGTGGTGGGGCAGCCAAGCCCATCACAGTGAGGAACACGCATGCTAGAGGAAGCTCCTCACCTCAGGATAGCTGGCTAACAAAGAGACAGGAGAGGGGCCAGCTTCCCCTTTAGGGCACACCTTTAATGACCTAACTGCCTTTGGCTGGGCCACAACTCCTAAAGGTTCCAATGAAAGGACTCTAGCCAGCTCCCAAACATGGCTTCTCCCCAGTTTTGTCTTGCTTTAAAAAGGACAAAAAACGTTTTACTAAGTTCCTAAAGCTAGCCCCTAATGTCTGTTTCCTTATTTGGCCAATTTCTCCTCCCAAGGCTGACTACCAAGCTCCAGCTATCAAAGCATTGAAGTCCAGCATTCAAAAGCCCCCTTTGGCTCACCTAATTAACATGCCCAATTAAAACTAAACTCCTCATCCTAATTGGGGGGAGTGGTGATGACATTTATAAACTGCCATTTGCCTATGGGCCACTCTGTCTCCTTTCTATCCACAGGCAGTCCTTTGCCTTCTAGGACAAATACCCATTCACCCTCTCCCTTGTTTTGTTACCCCCTTTCCCTTGTACTCTACCTTCTGTTTTTGTCCTTTATCTCTGCCCACTGTCCCTCTGAGGCAAATAAAACTCCTTTGTGCTCAGAACTTGGTCTCAGGGTTATGTTGAGCCAAGGTTCCCTAAAGGAACTACTTACCACACTGGTGACCATGCCTGAAACCCATGGGCCCTGGGGGAACACTTAGTAAACTTTGGTTTTACAACAGTATCCAGGTCTGATGGGAAGGCTCAGAGCATTAAGGCTCTCAACATTAACCCTGACAACCAGAGTTTAGTCCTTGGAAGGGGAGAATCCCTGCAAGCTGTCCTTTGACTACCACATGTAACAGCACAAGCACATGTATGTCACAGCACAGGCACATGTGTGCCCACAGCACATGCACATGTGTGTCACAGCACAAGCACATGATTGTCACAGCACAGGCACATGAGTATCACAGCACAAGCATATGTGTGACACAGCACAGGTGCATGTGTGCCCACAGCACAGGCACATGTGTGTCATATCACAGGCACATGAGTGTCACAGCACAGGCACATGTATAACACAGCACAGGCACATATGTGTCATAGCACATGCACATGTATGCTCACAGCACAGGCACATGTGTGTTACATCACAGGTACATGTGTATCACAGCACATGCACATGTGTGCCAGAGCAAGGCACATCCCATAGCACATTCACATGTGTGCCTCAACACATGTATACATGTGCTCACAGAAAGGCACATGTGTGCCATAGTACATACTCATGTACATGCAAACAGCACAGGCACATGTGTGCCCACAGCACATGCACATGTGTGTGCTACAGCACAGGTACATGTTTGCCACAGCACGTGTGCCATAGCACATGTGTGCCCACACTGTAAGCACATGTGTGCCCACATCACATATACATGTCTGCCACAGCACAGGCACATGTGTGCCCACAGCACAAGCACAAGTGTTTCACAGCACATGTGTGCCAGAGCACAGGCACATGTGTGCCACAGCACATGGGAAATAAACGGGTAAAAAAATTAAGTGGCATGTGTCTTCTGTTATTCATTAGGCAAACACCAACTTTTTGGGGCAATGCTAGAAACTGGAACTAAATAGGGACCCTTTGCCTCAACTCCTCTTAGTGGTAGGAGCTAGAAATGTTAATTCAAACACCTCCACAAAGACTGGCACCCAAGAAAATTCTGACACCTTCCCTCAGTTCTCATGCAACAACTTGATTGGTTTTTATTGTTAGACAGGGCGCCACACAGCACATTCTGGTCGTGAACCCACTAGGCAGAAAAGCCTGTCTTGAACTCTTGATCTTCCTGTCTCTACCTCCCAAGTGCTGGGTTTTATAGACGCGACCATGCCTGGCTTACCTTGGCAGGTTTTGAGGACTCTTCCTGTGAGGGTGGGCAGGTTGTGATGAGGAGCCTTTGCTGCAGGTGTGCCGGAGAACACAGCACAGGTATGGAGACAGGCTCTGGATGGGGGTTCTAGGAATCTGACTATCTGGTACCTTGTTTTGTGAGGTGGGTTTTAATCCCATGACAGCACAGTACTGATAAATGTTTGTCCTAAGTCCATGGCCGAGCTGAAAAGGGATTAACCTGCCTTTGTCCTTCCTGTGTCTGTCCTCTAGTCTGTCCTTGTGCTTCTGGTAGCTGAACGCATATATACGTTTACAGATCATGTCTCTTTTACAACTGTGTTAGATGTTCACCAGATGTTTATTTATTGAGTAAAAAGTTACCGTGACCACCACTCTGAGTTGAGGTAGATAAGTAAACAGATTTTTCAGGTCTATGCCTGTGTTTTACATATAAATTCAAGAAGTTGCCCTGGAAATAGATCCATTTTGCTTTTCTTGATTATAATATAAAAAGATAAATATTCAGCCGGGCCTTTATTCCCAGCACTCAGAAGGCAGAGTCAGGTAGATCTCTGGTCTACAGAGTCAAAGAGAGGGCTCTTCTTGTGGGGGGTGTGTACAGCCAGTACACAGGGAAACTCTGGAAAAACAAAACAAAACAACCAAACTAAAACAAAAACAAAAAAGGAAAGAGAATATCCCACTAATGTAATGGCATTTGATTAACACGCTAAGTACGGGTCAGCTTTCTGAGGCTGCATCTGAGAGTGACTACATCGTCTGAAGTGGCACACGTTATGTTCATGGCAGAACCATGAAAGAAGTCACAATGGTTGCAGTCTTTTTTTTTCTGCATTCAGAGAAAGATTTTTTTTTCTGTTGATATCTGAATGAGCCTTTGCCTGGAAATTAAACCTCTTTTTAGACCAAAGAAAGTGACAACAGAAGTAAAAATTTCATTTAATATCTTGCTTTAGTTTTTCATCACTATATCAAAATGTTTGAGAAAGAGAGTATAAAGGGAAGAAAGCTTTATTCTGGGTCGGAGGTTTCTATGCACAGTCAGGTGGCCAGCTGTTTTGGGGCTGTGCCAAGAAGGAGCATTCCTGTGGGAGTGACCAGGGGACAAAGCTACTCTAGGAATCAAAGAGAGTAAAAGGCTGGAGTCCCCATGTCCCCTCAAGGACACACCTCCCAGTGACCCAATTCCTTCCATTAGGCCCCACCTCCTAAAAGTGCCTTGCCTCTAGATAGCACTGTAGACGGGGACCGGGCCTGTAATGTGTCCTTTGAATGGCATTTGAGATCTAAACCTTAACAGTAGTTGACAAAGAAGTAAGATACACACTCCCACCTCACCACTGCCCCTGACACAGGGCCTCAGTGAAGACTCAAAGCCAGGAAGGACATTAGGTCATTGGTCCCCAAAGTTACCACAGAACATGAATGGAACTGTGACAAATATCTGACAGAAGCAAGGAAGGAAGGCAAGGGTTAATTTGGCTCACAGTTTGGGATGCTTACAGTCCATTTCAGCAAGGAGGGAACACTGAGGTGACTCGGTTAATGGCAACTGAAGCTCCAGGCTAGAACAGAGCGGGGAAGATGGGTCTATATAGAATCCAGTAGCAGATCTGGTATAAGAAACTGCTGTGTGGGCAGCTTTTAGCTGAGTGGAGTGAGCACTCGATGTGGATATGCACGGTAGATCCTCTCTACACTGCCTGCCTCTGTCCAACACTTCTGTCTACCACTCCCTGATTCGTGCTTGAATGGTACCAAACTATTTGTCTTTCCCTGCATATGATATGTCCTTCCTTGCCGGTTCAATTTTGATCATGCTGTTCCCTTTGCCTGGAAGCTTGCTTCAGGTTTTCATGTCCACTTGGATGTGTGAATCCCTAATTAATATCAGTTAAGGCATCACTTCCTTCAAACCCATCTCTCCCTCCTCATCCTGCATTAGACGCTTTTGCTCTTGTGTAAAGTTGTACAGTTATGAAGCTGGGCAGTTCTTGGACTTGAACTAGGGCCTCATGGATGTTAGGCAAGTGTTCTACCATTGAGATCCAGCTCTGGCCCTTGTGCAGGTTTTTTTACTGTAGAAAATCACCTTGACAAGAGAAGGAATTCCTGCCCAAGCTCCACTCCTTGCTGAGTGCCCAGGTCTGGAATTCTTGGTATCTTGGCACCTCAGATGTTTTCCAATATGTGAGGATATTCAAACCACCCCTCTTCCATCTTCTTCCTCTGCTTGGTTACAGCAGCCTTGCTAGCTATAGAATAAAGATGAGACCATAGGGAAGGCACTGAGCTGGAATCACCGGCTTCAAATAAGAAATGCTCCTGCAGTCGGATGAGGGCACGGCATTTGGTAGTCAGGAGCTCAGACTCCCTCTCATTCTGACTCAGCCTGTGGCCTGTGGGTGACTCGGCTTCTTAAACCTTAATACAGGTAATAATGACACTCGCCGCTTTGCGAGGGACTATTAAAGTTAGCAAACTGCGTGCCAATGCAGGGATGAAAGGGGTTAAAAACTGTAATTTGTGAGGCCTGGTAAATTGTGTTGCTTGTATCTGGGCTGGGCTTAGAACTGAAGCAGCTGATTCTTGGCCTTAGCGCCGTCTTCTTAGAAAACAGGAGAGCCAGAAGGAAGAAGTGAGACGTGTCGGTTGGCCTGCGGAGGAAGAGAAATCAGCAGAGGACTGAAGCAACTCTCCCACTCCCCTGAAGGCAAATGTGGGAAAATAAGAACTCTGGTAGACTTGCTGGACTGCACACTCCACTCTAGAATTTCACAGGCACACTGTGTGCAGACTCCAAGGAGATCCCCTGATCTTTGTGGCCATTTGCCCTGTGACATCCAGGACTAGTTCTGTCTTCAGTTGTGGTGGTTAGCACAGGTTCTATAAATCCTCTGCTGTCTTAGCTGAAGGAGGTTTTTTGTTTTGTTTTTAGTATTGATGTACAAATAACTTATCTTAAAAGCTAGGCTCTATGCTAGGGTGCTGGCTTACTTTAAAACCTGTGTTAGAAGCCACACTGGTCCCTGAATTCATTATTTTTGCATTGCTGTGATCAAATATCTGACAGAAGCTAACAAGGAAGGAAGGGTTAATTTGACTCACAGTTTGGGACGAATACAGTCCATTTTAGCAAGGAAAGAATACGGGTGAGTCGGGTAGTGGCAGTAGAAATATGTGGTTCAGAGCCTTTGTGTAACTTGGATAGAAGAAGAGACCTCAGAAGTTAGAAAAGAGGGCCAGTGACCCCCACTCCTTCTTCCATCCCGGTTCCATCTTCTGCAGACTCCACAGCCTCCAAAACAGGGCTGTAAGGTGGGAACAAACGACTGAAGACATGAACCTGTGTGAGAGATTTCATGTTCAAACCGTAAGAACCCCAACTAAAGTCCTCTGAGACCAGGTTACAAGCTGATGCCTTCTCTGGGTGGTTTTGCTAGGAGAGGGATGATTTTCAAATGTCACACCCTTTTTACTTTCTCCTCCTATTTGATGGGAAACAATACCTTGTAGGTGAACAAATCTTGGCAGAGTATCCTGGGAGGGGATAAGACATGGGTGGGGTGGAAATACTCTCTCCTGTGGCCTGTCTTCTTACCCCGATCCTTAAAGGCCAGACCTTCCTCCTAGTCCCTGATCCAAGGCCATGGCCTTGGAGCATCCCCCAAGCATCACCATGTGCAATAGGTTGTGACAGTGCTGTGACTTCAGAGTGACACTGGGACAGGGTTGTGAGCCCAGAGCATCCCTGTCATGTATCTGAGTCTTCAGATCATCCCTGTCACTGTGACAAAGCTGATCACAGTCCTCTCTTACCTGTGCCAGATGCAATCCTAAAGTGAATTCTGCGTTAGTCAAAATGCTGTCCTGAGAGAGGCTAATGACCCAGGGATGGAAATTCCAGTCTCTTGGGGAAACTGAAATGTTTCACAGGTCCCAGGGGATGGCTGTGTCGCCTGCCATGTGCTGGAGTCTGGAACAGTGTTGGGCTTGGTGATAGGACTGGGTTTGTAAAGACATGTCATAACTAAGAGGTTACCAATGCTGAGGAATCTCAACAAAGTTGGAGAGTCTCCTGCTTTGTTAAGTTGGGCAACACTTGGGCTTCAGGAGTTCTGCCTAGGTACTGAGCACTCCCGGATTCTGTTTGAGCATGTTTCTAGAAGCTGACACAGCTGCAGCTAAAGTGCACAATCATCCTTGTCTTTGCATATATCATTCTGATGGGGAGATGTGCAAAGCAGAAGAAAACATACCCACAGCACCACTGACCGGACAATGACTGCTCTTTCCAGTCATAGATGCACATCTCTGCATCTATGTGGGATTGGGATCTTGGTCCAATCCCTGTCCCAATAACACTTTCTCTATGTCAGGGCAAGCCAACAGGGGCTACATAAGGGAGTAGTTGTGGTTGGTTTTAACTTAGATGTAGGAGTGATCGTTACAATACTTAGCACCAGTGTAGCACAGGTGCTTGCTGGCCAATCAGATGGACGCCTCAAGCTCAGTTCCTTTCAGCGATCTTAGGAGAAAGCCTGGAGTAGCTGTTGTGACCTCTCCTGGAGAAGGTGCCTGCGAGATTGACTATGAGAGAGAATGGAAGTAGCCACAGAATAACTGGATCAGACAAGAGCTCTGGACACCAGTTCTGCCCCCAGAAGAATCTAGAGTAAAGGGTGAGCTCTTGTGCGTTTTCAGCTGGAGCTCCATTCAAGAGTCTAATTTTTTTATGTATATGGATGTTTTGCCTGAGTGTATGTATGTGCACCACATGTTCTGACCCACCAGAGGCCAGAAAAGGGTGTCAGGTCCCCTGAGTTGGAAACTTCTTGTGGGTGCTAGGAATTGAACCCAGGTCCTCTGCAAGAACAGGTGCTCTTAACTGCTAAGTCATGTCTCCAGGTCCTTACTTTAACTTTAACGTCTGAATCTGGGTTAGAACTCATAGCTACTGAGTCCTCCTGTAAGATAGCTTTGAAATCAAATGACCTTAGCAATTGTCACATGTGGCACCTAGGTAGAACACCAGCTGTCAGGGCACCAGCCCCTTGAAAATACTTTATTGGAAAGAATGTGGCAGGCCTGCTGTGAGCTTTGATGTGGTGTCCTTTTCCTTTGGATCTGCTTTTGCCAGGCCATGACCTGCTTTACAGAAGAGCAGCCATGACCGGAGCCACTCCTCCTTGACAGGAGACAGGACACACTGTTTGGGGGGAGTGGCAGTGACCCAACCACCCTAGTTGTGGTTGTTGGAGAGCTGGCACATTACTGGTCCTACAGGTTCCTCACTTGTCATCGTGGCTGGCAACATCCCCTGGCTTTTATTGAAGACTTAATTGAAGAGTGTCTGATGCCTGAACATCTTTGCTGCTTGACAACCTTGAAAATGGAAGAAGAAAGAACCTGAACCAAATAACAGTATGCCGGGTGCACACTTCCAGCCGTCAGCTGGAGCCTGGCAGGAACTATCTTTTCTGTGGTGGGCACAGTAACTCAAGGAGGCTAGGCTGGTTAGAGGCTGCTTGGAGAGTCACACATCCATCTAAAAGGACAAAATGTCAATCATTTGTATTCTTTTGTAAGGGACATGGATAAGGAACTGCTCCACGCATGGCCTCTAGTGGTGGCCCACATTCATATCATGTGATCAGTGGTGGCCAGAAGATTCCAGGTGAGTTCATTTACAGCCGTGTCAGCATACTGTGACATGGGACACAAAGAGAACTGGGCCAGTTTAGGGTTCCCTCTTGGAATTATGGTCCAGGAACTATTGAGAGTCTGGGAGAGAGGAAGAAGTGGGTGCAGTGACTGTACCATCATTGGGTGGAGTCAGAGAGCGGGTACTTAAGTGCATCGGCGGCAGTCCAGGATGTGGGAAAGGAAACAGGATTGCTTCACCCAGCTCTTATTAATGAGCATCTATTATGTGTCAGTCACTCATCTGGGAGGGAGGGAGGGCTGCCTTAGTGAGCAAAAATGAGCAAAAATCTTACCCTCATGCAGCTGGTATCCCAGTGGGTGACACCATGTACTCAGGGAAAATTGGAAATAGAAACTGGGTGCTAGGGAGAATTAGAATCATCACAGGGAGCACTGGAGTTGCTGGTGCAAGGCTCTGGGCTCCACCTCAAGCAACACACACCCAATACAAGAAAAACGCTGAAGGAGAACAGAGTCTGCGCGCCCAAAGCTCAGACGTCTGCTTGGTAACAAAGAGGATTCATTATGCTATTGGTTTTTGTTTTTTGTTGTTGTTGTTTTTTAGTAACTTTAGACTTTTTTTTCAAAATAACAAATTTTAAAGGGGACAAGGAAGCAGTGGAGGAAGGATGTGGTCACGGGGCCTTTAGAACATTGTGAGCAAAGAAGGGAAATTGCCTGGGCAGGGCTTTTGCTCACCTTGGAGCTGTGGGTGTGAGGATCAACTGCTGTCCTGTGGTCTGTGGAGGTCCTGGGGAGAGGTCTGTTACAGTTTCTGGTTTTTACAGAGCTAAACATCCCCATTTGTTGTTGTTGTTGTTGCTGTTGTTCCCCCGTGTATTCCCACAACCAATTGCCTTTCAGCTACCATTAGGACTCCTTGTCCTTCATGCAGGAATGATTTATGACAAGAGCCGCTCTTTCGTACCTTTGGCTGGAACTCTCCGGGATCAGGGAAGGTGTGCATGATGGATACCGTGGGCTGCGTGGGCTGCGTGTTTTCTCTGCTCTGGAGATCACCTCACAAAGTCTGGGAGTGGTGCCATCTCCCTGGGATTTCATAAAGCCCTTAAGTGGCCTAAGACTTTTTATTGTATTTGGAAAGCCTAGGACAAAAAGTACATTTCAAGAGCAAATGAAGGTGTATGTATGTATGTATGTATGTATGTATGTATGTTTGTATGTATGTATGTATATGTATGTATGTATGTATGTGCATGTGTGTATATGTATGTATGTATGTTTGTTTGTATGTATGTATGTGTATGTATGTATGTATTATTATTATTATTTATTTATTTATTTTAAGATATCATGTTATTGAAAATTGAGAAATTACAATAGCAGCAGTTGGAGAAGTGGCTCAGTGGTTAAGAATGTTTATTGCTCTTATGAGAGCAGTCTCCTGGTACCCACACTGGGTGGCTCATACCAATCCCCCTTCTGGTCCCTTGGGCACATACACTCATGTTCACACACAGACACACAAAGACACATAATCAAAAACTTGTTAAAAGAATGCAAAGACACTGTGCTCCTTGAGGATGGAAAGATGGACTCTTCCCTAGGAGTCAGTGGGCCTATCTGACCAGAGATGGCAGCCACTAGTGTGAGGCACTCACACTCTCATGTCTCATCCCCAGCTGCGATCCATGGGTCGACCAGGCCTCTTCCTGCATAACTTGGCATTTTTCATGTCAATAAGGTTGAAGAAATACTATCTAAAAATAGAATTGAATCTATCCCTGAGGCCTGTCCCATCTTGACCTTAAAACCTCCACTATTTCATCAGACTTTGCCCACAAGTAACACCAGGGAAGCCAGGAGTCACACTTATGGGTGTGCTGCAGGTGCCCACGTGACCTTGTCATCGTAGAATGTCACAGAACCAGTTTGTCAGAGAGCACCTTAAGCTCTTCTTACTGACGAAAGAGCAAGTATGAACTGGAGGTCTTCTAATAGCATTATTCTGCCTGTAGATTCCTTTTGTAACACTTGAGCCAAATGCTACATTTACTTTTTCCAAGTAAATGTTTTCCCGAGGAAGGGAAATTTGGAAAAGATATGTTGGTTTCTTATACCTTGTAGGAAGAAGTGTTGAAACTTTGGGACTAATTAGCATACAAGCAGTGTTCGCATACAGTGCTCCGCGTCTTCGTGTTTATAGCTTGTTATCATCCAACATCTATAAACTACCCCTCCCCCGTGACTTGGCCAATTTCATCAGTCCTGTTTTACAGAAAACCCTGGAGGAGGCAGAGAAGGTGTTTTGGATGCTATAATGCAGATCCGATTGTTGTAGTGATATTTGGAACCAGCACATACACTGGTCCAGGACTGATGCCTTCAGAGCAGCAATGTGTTTTGAGTTGAGACTCACCACAAAGCTGCAGGACCAAGCCTTTTTATATAGCTGTGGGAAAACTGCAGGGTGGCCTCTGAAGTTGGGGCTCCTGTTTGGTCCCAGTATTCATTCTTTTGGGTGTGTGTGGGGGGTCATCATCTAGAAAGGCTCTTGAAGAGCGCCCCTCTGATTCTGCAGGAAACACAGCTTTGACTTAAATGACCTAGGCATAGTCCTGGCTGAAATGTGGCTTTGTAGCTATCTTTCTTTCCACCCAAGACTCATAAATCAGATTCATCCCCATGGCCACCATGATCCCCATGGCCACCATGGAGAAAGAAACAGTGAAAACTTACCTGCCTCTTGAGGCAGCCAAAGCCCCTCCTAAGAAGCTAGCTGCTTCACAGAGAGTTATCAGCTAACAATATCCTAAAAAATACCTGATACTTTATTAGTATGCTTAAAGATAAGTTAATTTTGTTCCCATCAAAGCCACCCAAAACCAAAGCTTTCTCTGGGGCTCATCTCTTCAGATGGATGGTCCCAATTATTTTCTTTCTATTTAACAACTCACTTCTTCAGGTAGGTGCTGAAGCACAGAGAGCAAAGGTGGTTAACATAATCTATGTCCTTGCGTGGCAGGTAGCTTTCCCCTGGTTGGCGTCCCTCAGCGTGCTGGCTAGTGTTTTGTCAACTTTGCACAGGCTAGAGTGGTAGTTCTCAACCTTCCTAATGCTGGGACCCTTTACTACAGTTTCTCATGTTGTGGTGACCATCAGCCATAAAGTTAGTTTTGTTCTTGCTTCATAATTGTAATTTTGCTACCATTCTGAAAAGTAATACAAATATCTATATTTTCCAATGGTCTTAGGAGACCCCTGTTAAAGTGTTTCACCCCCAGGATGCTCCAAACCACAAGTTGAGAACCATTCAGCTAATGTCATCTGAAAAGAGAGAACCTAGATTGAGAAGATACTTCAGTCAGATTGATTGATGTGGGAAAGTCCAGCCCACTGTGGGAGGTGCTACACCTAGGCAGGCAGGCGGTTCTTGGTAGTAAAAAGAAAGCAGGCTTAGCAAGTCATGGGGAGCAAGGCAGCGTTCCTCACAGGCTCCTGCTTCAGGTTCTGCCTCCAGTTTCCTGCCCTGACTTCCTTAATGATAGATTTCGGGGAGGAAGTATCAGATGAAATAAACCCTTTCCTCTCCAAGTTGCTTTCGGTCATGGTGTTTTAGCACAGAAACTTTAGACAAAGGTACTCCCCTGCTGCCCCCTGAGCCTTTCACACTGAGCTGGCAGACCACAGAGGAGAACACAAAGCCTATAAGACCAGATGTCACTTATATTTGTTTTCCCTTAGTAAGACTGAGCCACAAAGGAGTAAGCGAAGGTGGGAAATATGAACCCTGGCTGGTCAGCCAACTGTTAGCAAGAATGTCACATTGCAAAGGGGGACGAAAATGCTGATGAACTGGGTATCTCTCATCTCTGCCACTTCCTGTAGTAATGAAAGTAATGAACGCAGACTATTTCCCATGGTGCTCTCAAGCTTGGCACCACTTTAGAAAGTACCTGACTTTCGCAATTCCCTTTCTTGTCAAATTATCTGTGGCAGTTGTAGAGCAAGGACCCATGCCACACAGCTATTATGTGCAGGTCATGCCTGACCTGTGTGGAGGGCTGGATGGGATTCTATTTGCAAAAAAAAAAAATCCCGATGAACTTCAAGGAGAGGCAAGTGAGGAGCTGAATGGGAACTTTCCAGGCAGTGACATGAGTGGGGACAGAGCCACTGTGAGAGAGGCTGAACCCCTTAGGTCTACAGATTCTGTCAGCAGGGAAGACTGGCTCTCTGGGATCAGAATGGAGAGATACAGTGGAGGACAGAGAAGCTGGCATTATTGGATCTTGCTACTATTTCAAACCAAACCTCTATATTGTATACAATGTATACACATGATTTCCTATGTTACCATCTTCTTTTATATGACTGTTTACCCAGGGAACTCCTCAGGAGATAAAACTTAGAGCTAACATCATTGTTCATTGCAGAAACTCCCCCCCCAAACTATCCTTTAAGAAATAGTATCAAACAACAGTTTACATCTTAAGAATCTTGGAAACTCTTGACTTAAAACAATGCTTTGGCTGAGCAGTGGTGGCGCACGCCTTTAATCCCAGTGCTTGTGAGGCAGAGGCAGATGGATTTCTGAGTTCGAGGCCAGCCTGGTCTACAGAGTGAGTTCCAGGACAGCCAGGGCTACACAGAGAAACCCTGTCCCAAAAAAACCAACAAAACAAACCAAACCCATGCTTTGTTTTGTCCACCATTCCTAAACTATGATATTATTATCCTTGATCAGATTTGAGCATGCTTCCACATCAAAAGACTATGATCAACATCTCCAAGTCTCTATAACTATTTTTCTCATTCCCAACATCTTCGAAGCTACCAAGTCTGAGGCATGTCCTTGTTTACTGCCATGAAAAACTGGACTCTCACCTGTTAGCAGGGTGTTTGTGGGATATTTTGTGCAGCCAGTGTCCCACCGAATCTTTTAGCTTAAAGGGCATGTGCCAATTTCTAAAGAGAAGGAAAACTAATAGTTCTACAAATAATGCAATAAAAATGTTACTCTATTGACCAAGTGGCCTCCACTGGCTACTGAGAGGAGACCAGGTAAGCCCGCTGGTCTCTTTCTTTGGCTAAATGAAGAGATGGTTAACATTGGTGGGGGATTGGTTCAACCTTCAGTGAAACTCTCAGAAAGACTAGAACTCGGCAGAACACAACCAAGTGACTAATGTAGCTGAAGGATGGCAGGGACCCAGAGGTCTCCCAGGGATAACCTTGAGGGTAGAGAGCAGCAGAGGCTAGAGGTCAACAGTAGCCACCCTGGGGCACTCCAGACATGAGCAACATTGTGCAGGCAGCAGGGATGACTTGATGAATGAACTCTTAGCTTGGGTCCCAGTTGCTTATTTCTGTAACCTTCAAGCATGCTCATATATGCTTTCGCTGAGAGGACCAACATCAGCGATCCCATGACCTTAAGAATCAAGTGACTCTGTCTTCATTCCAGACCACTGAGCGGCTAGAGAAATGCAGTTATTAAGCAGGTTCAGGTTGAGCAGAAAGCCTGTGCAGTTGGGATGGAAAAGAGCCAGGGGAAAGAGGCTGCTCTCTTCCCCATACACCCAGCCTCTCAGGTCTCCAGGATCCTCCTGTGGTAGGTAGGTCAGTAGGTCACAGCCTGATATCTAATCTGGCATGGGGGAGGGAAGAAAAGGGAAACAGGAGGATTTGGAGGATTGGCAGAGTTAAGATCTGCACAGAGCACGTCAGCTCACCTTTGTTTTTCCCAAGAGATCCCTGAGGCTGCTCAGTCACACTATACATTCTTTGAATGAGAGAGCTTACTGTGTTTTGCTTTTTTTAATTTTTAATTTTTTTATTCCTTAATCTTTTTTTACAGTCCAGTCCTAATTCTACCCTTCCAGTCTGCCCTCTGACTGTTCCTTATCCAATACCTCCTCCCCTGTCTCCAAGAGAATGTCACCACTCCCCCACCTCCACTCCATCAGACCTCCCCACTCCCTGGGGCCTCAAGTCTCTGGAGGGTTAGGTGTGTTTGCTCTCACTGAGGCCAGACCAGGCAGTCCTCTGCTGTCTATGTGTCGGTGGCCTCATATCAGCTGGTGTATGTTGTCCAGTTGGTGGCTCGGTGTCTGAACAGTTTCTAAGGACAGGGGAAATCTGCATTGTAGGGGTGCAGGGCTGAGAGGTATGGAGGTGTTGATGGAAGGAGAGGGAGTTCTGCACAGTTTGGCACATTTCAGAAGAAGTCAGGTCTGACAGAATGTCATGTGGGGCTCTGAGGAGGTAGCATGGCATTCGGCATGTGTGTGAGCCGGTGGCTCACAAGTGAGGGTGGGTACTGCCTACAGACTCCTTTGGTACTCCACAAACATCACACATTTTCATTAAGTGCTCTAGAGAACTTAACCTGTGTGATGAGAACATCTGGCTGGTGTTGACCTTCATGCCTAAAAAAATAAGTAGTTCATAGTAAAAAGTATTTAGGACAAGAAACATTAAGAACAAAACAGAAAAACATCAGTGGTCTGAGCTCTCTCTATAAGGTGAACAGCCCCGTCTGCATGCGGACAGTGAGGGGAACTTCTTTATGCTCAGTTGCCGCTGCTGAGAAACTTGCCCTGCAAGCAGACAGGTCAGGCTTTTGGTCTGGAGAGAGACACCCCGCCCACCAGTGATGTGCACTTGAGTGGTTAAATGTTCTGAGACCCTCTGAGAACTGGAAATTCTTGGTTCTCTGCTGTCAGATGGAGAAAAGGGAAGCAAGCAGGAGAAAGCTGTTCCCACTGAAGATCCATAGAGAGGTGGACTCATTCCCGTGGTGTGAGTGTGGGCGGAACAGCAGAGGGACTTAGATGGAGAGCTGGAGATGGGATTCTGTGGAGAGCTGTCCCAGATGCCACCAGGATTCCCCTCCTCATCTGAAAGTGACTGTCAGCACTTTCATGACCTTACCACAATCAATATACATTTGTTTAACAAACAGGTTTAGAACAGAAAATGTTTATGTAAAAACAGTTATCAGCAGGCACGGCAGTGCATGCCTGTAATTAAAGCATTCAGGGAGAGCATTCAAAGTTCAGGGCTATCTTAGTCTACCTAGAGTTCCAGGCTAGCCTGTGCTAAAGCAGAGTTACTGAACACCTAGGCTAGGACGAGACCTTGTCCAAAACCAAAACAAAACACAAGCAAAATAAGAGTACTTACTGAACTATTATTAGTAAAAAGGAAGAGGTAGATAAAAGGGCAAACTATAATCACTTTTGATAAACTCATCCAGGGTTAAAAATATAAATATACAGAGAAGCATAACCCATAATTTATTCACATCTGGATGGATGCACACATTAAATTTGTCCCCTTTCTCCTTTCCTGGTGTCACAGGTCTTGCTGCTGTCAATACACCTGTAGGAACATGTTGCTGAACCTTCACTCATACCTACAGGCTAAATCAGAGCACTGGCTGCCTGAGCTAATAGATGCCCATATAAAAGTCATCTATGTTATACCTGCCCTTTGCAGAACGGCTATGAGGGGCCACAGAACAGTTTTACACACGAGTCGGACTTTACATTATGCTTGCAACGTGCTCACAGATGAGGTTGGAGAGGAATCTGTCCTGGTGAAGAACTGAATTGTCACCCATGCAGAGCCAGCCGAAAGTTACAAGAGAAGATGCTAAGAGTGGAAAGGTCTGGGTCCTATCCTGGCCTCAGCCTGGCTGCATCATGTGAGACAGAGGGACCCTGTGAAGCCCTGTTTCCTGCCCACCACCGAGGAGCTAGGTTGGGATACAGCAGCCACCCTGGATGACAACCTTTCAAGTGCTATTGTGGGTTTGCATGTGTGGCCCGTGGAGGCCTTTCTTCCCAAGAATTGCTGCTTAAAGAAACTCATGCTTCAATCATGGGAAGTAGCTATGAGACCTGGTTCTGACCTGTTCCTCCCAAGGTACTTGTGAGGGACAAAGTTGGGAGATTCGCATGTGTACCACCCTGCCTCTGTGTGGGGTATTCATCATCCTTTCTAGTTGCATTGACAATGGTGGAAACTAGTTGGAGCCAGTTAGTTCAGGTCACTGATTATGCCATCAGGAAAGGCTTCAGACACAGGGGAAAGCCACAGGAGAAAGCCTAAGGAAGAGAAGCCATCAGAACATCGGAGGATGTGAAGCTGTCTTCTGCTTGAGGTGGCTTAAGTAGAGAACCCTCAACCAGCTTAGGCCAGATGCTGCACAAGAGGTGAGTTCAAACATCAGGAAACCAAACAGGAAGCTCTGCATGAATCATCCATCCGTCAGCAGACTGATTGGAGAGGGACCACATGGCTTAGTTAGATGAGGTGACTCTGAATAGTGTAAGGCGGTGAGCAGAAGTCATATGAGTGAAACCTAAGATTCAGGTGTAATTCCAAGGTTGTACAAAGTTGACAGGAATGGATTTTGTTGCTCAACAAAGGACAGGTTAACACTGAACATGACCCTCAGCTCCAGGCTCCATGAGAGAAGGCCCTGTTGACTCACCATCAGTTAGACCAGGTGGTCTATTTCTGAGCAGCTGTAAAAACCTTCGGCTTACGTGTCCCTGTAGCTCATTTATCCACTTATTTCTGTGACACCTGCTACCATGGGGGCTGGGAGGCAGCATAGGTGTAGGTCTTGGCAGGCACAGAATAATCTGAGCTCCATTCAGTCAGAACACTGTCTGGCATCAGGGAGACTGCCTGCACTCTGAGGGGCTTTGTGCCAGTGTCAAGAGATGTCTCCCTGTGAGACAAGGCCTGGAGTCACAGGTTTCTACTTGAATTGGTTTCTCTCACATACACAGGACCACAGGAGAGGGTGCAAACAGGCCATCGTGAGCCTTGAATACTAGAGAGCACCACACTGAAGAAAGCCTGGGCCTCATTTGTCTCAGGATAGTCTAAATGATGGTTCTCAATGCTGGAGGTCAAACACTTTCACTGGGGTCACCGGAGACCATCAGAAAACACAAATATTTACATTACAATGCATAAAAATAGCAAAATTATAATTATGAAGTAGTGACAAAAATAATCTTTCGGTTGGGGGTCACCGCAGCATGAGTATTAAAGGGTCCCACATTAGGGAGGTTGAGAGCCACTGGTCTAGAAGCAGCCCCCTTGCTCACCACAGCTTTCAGAACTGACTTTCACAGGCCATTGACACCAATGTGATGCCAATACAGGCGTCCAAGTGGTTTGAAAGCCATCCCACTTGTATTCCGAGAGGACGTTGACACAGCACTGCAGTCTTAAGTGGAGAGAAAGATGGAGTGTGGTCCAGAGAGCTCTGGGCTCAGAGCAGTGGTGCTGTTTCATAAGGTCTTCTAGAAGCTTAACACTTGGCTTCCCATCTTTCTGCCTTTCTTGTGCGTGTTGCACAGGTCCATTCCCATTTCCAGGGGCAGCAGGAAAATAGTCCCTGACTGCTCCCTCTTTCCAGTCTCGCCCCTGTCCAGGCCAACCTGAGTAGAAATAAAATTAAAAATTAGAAAGTGTCTACTACAATGCTATGCAAAGTATGCACTTACTTAATTCTTATGTAATTTTATAAAGATAGATAACTTCATTTTTTAAATGTTCATGTGCATGTTTTGATTTATTTACCTCACTTGCCCAACTCTTCTCTGGTCCAACCTCTTCCCTGTCCACCCAACTTTGTTCGTGTTTTGTCTTGTTGTTTTGTTTTTGTTTCTTAAAAATCTATGATGACCAATTTGTGCTGCCCAAATATGCTTGGACCTGAGGCCTTCTACTGGAGAGTGGTCCGCTTCTCAGGGCCTACGTGTATAGAATAGGAGGCAGCTGGGCAGTGCCCTGGTACACTGATAACAGCTTTGACTACACTCTCGTTCTTCACCTTCAGAGCTCTAACCACTGAGAGAAGCTGCAGGTGCTGAGGGTCTTTAGTTCTGCTGTCTCCTCGTGTTTCTTGGCTATTTTATACTCTGGGTTTAGCCCAGCAGAGAAAGAAATAAGTCCAGTGGTGTGGGGTAGTAGTGGCGATCAACAAACCTATAGTCAGTATTTCAGCTTGGCTTCTACTGGGGTCTGATTGTTTGATGGTCCTCTGGGAAGAAATGATACAATAGGGCAGGGGGGAGGGAGAGGCATTGGAACCGGTTGAAAAGTCAAACTGTGCGGGGGTTTGAAGAACATTCTTTGATGATTTGCTGTATCTTCTTTTGACTTCTGTGATGAAAAGCACTGTCCTTGCAGGCAGCGCGTACCCACCCCGGGAGTGAGGGAAGCTGATTTTCTTTCACTGAAGTCTGCAGATTGCTTTGCAGTGAAGACCATGCGGCTCGGGCTTCCCCTCCCAACGCGGGAGCCGGGTTTGATTGTAACGGACAGCGACCTCTAGTGGGAATCTTAGAATTTGCATTTGGCAAAGACTACACAATGAAATGGGAATCCTGATCAAATTCCAAAGGAACAAAGGAAGCACTTTCCCATTGTTTTCCCTGGTAAAGAAGTCCAGGATCCAGGTCTGAAGAGTTCTCCTCATTTGCACCACTCGTTCCTGAAGGTGATACTCGACACATTGCCTCCCCTGCCCCTTCCTTCAAACCTATCACTGGTTTTGATTTTTAAAGGCTCTCCTGCTTGGCTCAAAGATTTAACCCTGAGAATTCTCATAGATAGACATCAACTTCTCTTAGTGTGATTGTGCATGTGTGTGTGCACATATGCGTGTGTGTGTGTTCATGGGTGGATAGGAATTATCATGGCACTGGAAGATAGAAGGTCAGGACCATCCCAGGGAGCTATGGGGAAGGCTATTATTCTCCATAGGGTGAACAGAGTGCCTGTTCACCCTAGTTCATTATGTCTTCTTCCTTGGGCTGCCAGCCCTTTTCCCATATGAGGCTGTGTGTTGCCTTTGCAAACAAAAATCCTCTCCGTGACCTTACCTCTTCCACATAGAAGCAGTTGGCTGATGTAGGTTCTTTCCTGTTCTCTAGCTCTGGTCTCAGCCTCACCCACACCTAAAATTCCAGGGTCTGCTCTCCTGGGTGATGTCCAGGCAGAATTAGTTCTGTAGATGGTATTCATTCCCAAGGAAAAATGAGGGCAGAGAGTGACCTCTGACTTGGTCAGGAACTGGGAGAATTCTATTGGAGAAATCACAGCTCCTGACCTGTGACCTCACAGATCTGTGATGGGAACAGGAGTCTGAGGTCTGGGGCATGAGAGCATAGATAACAGAATAAATTTAGAGACATTTAAAGCCAGCACAGTCTTGATATGTTGATACTGTGATAACTGAACTGGGTCTTGAAACAGCCTTTTAACTAAGTTTCAAAACGGAGCTACTGTGTGCCTTGCTATAGCTTTAAGCTGTGTGTGACAAACTTTCTGTCCCCTGGGCTTCCCTCATACTTTGAACAAGGTTTAGGCATTTGCTCAAAGTCATTGCTCTCAGGGACAACCAGCCCATACCACCATTGCTCACACAGGCTCATAGCGGGATGAAAAGTTACCTGTCAGAAATAAAGCATACATTACATAGATACTTTGTTCCTTCCTATTCAGCAGCAATTGTTGTTCTGACAAGGACTCGCTTCTTGGTTCAACTCCAGGCTGGCTCCTCCAGGCTCGCTTCTTGACAAGCCCTCAACCTTGACCTACAAAGACTTGGACAAACACTAACACAGTTTCTAAAGTTCAAAAGCTGCACCCCCCTGAATGGCCTCAGGCTTCTCAAACAACCTGACTAGAACATTCAAAGCTATTAAATGAACTTACTGCTTGTCGCAGTCAGTACCTGAAGTCAGGACCCCTGCATCTCCATCTTGGTGGGAAGAAGGAGCCAAGTGACAGTAAATATCGAGTAGACCAGGCTCCTCTTATAAGAACTATTTTAAAAAGCATATGGACCTGTGTCCAATCCCAAGCACACACATAAACCCTAAAGCAGGCCTGGCAACATACACCTATAATCCCATCACTGGGGGCAGAAAGGCTGGAAGGATGACATAGTGAGAACTGAGACAGGGGGATGCCTATGTTCAATGAGAGACCCTGTCTCTAAAACCAAGTGGTGAGCAATTGGGAAGGACCCCCATTATGTCCAACTTTGACTCCCACGCTCCCACACATGCATATACACACATGTGTGTATATATCAGAATACATGCATGCACAAGCAATAGTAAAACATAATTTTATAGTTTTGAATAATTTTATAATGGCTTTCATTATAGATGATAAATTATGAAAATCTCTTATCTACTTTGTCCCTGTTTCTCTTCCCTCTGATACCCCTCCATTCTCCCTTTAAAATTCCTATCTCCTCTGCAGATTGAGGCTGAAGTCAGCCCAGGCTGTAATCTTTCACCTATCTATTGTCAATCAATTACCAATGTATATCTTTGCCACTCTAATGGCAAGCTTTGTTTGTCTCTGATAGTCCATTCAGTGGATGATGGGCACTGGAGGCACCACTTGTACATATTTGCCATGAAATATAGTACTGGATGGGATCAGAGGTGAGGAGGACACATCTGCCCCACCACCAGGAGTAACTGGGACCAACAGGGCCCAGACATCCAGGAACTCAGTCCAACCAGTGGCATGGGTTCCTTCTGGTCTGAGCCAGTGCCCTGAGCAAACCTTTCGTGCAAACTCCAAAGTCAGTTCCACAACACCCAGAAGAAGCTCCACACCCAGGCACTCTAACACGCCCAGAATCACAGGATCACAGGATCACAGGATCACAGGATTCCAGGAGCGTGGTCACACCAGGATCTCAGGGTCCCAGAGCCAGCTTGTCTCCCAGGAGTTCTGACACAACCAGGATCACAGGAAGGACAGGCTCCAGTCAGATATAGTGAAGGCACATAGCACTCATGATAATTAGATGGTGGGAGACAAGTGTAAGAACACAAGCAACAGAAACTAAGGTTACTTGGCATCATCAGAACCCAATTCTCCCACCATAGCAAGCCCTGGATACAATATCACACCAGAAAAGCAAGATTTGGATTTAAAATCACTTTTCATGATGGTGATAGAGGACTTTAAGAAGGTCATAAATAACTTCCTTAAAGAAATTCAGGAGAACACAGGTAAACAGGTAGAAGCCCTTAAAGAGAAAACACAAAAATCCCTTAAAGAATTACAGGAAAACACAATCAAACAGGCCAAGGAAATGAACAAAAACATCCAAGATCTGAAAAAGGAAATAGAAACAATAAAGAAATCACAAAGGGAGACAACCCTGGAGTTAGAAAACCTCGGAAAGAGATCAGGAGTCATAGATGCAAACATTACCAACAGAATACAAGAGAAAGAAGAGAGAATCTCAGGAGCAGAAGATACCACAGAAAACATTGACATAACAGTCAAAGAAAATGCAAAAAGCAAAAAGCTCCTAACCCAAAACATCCAGGAAATCCAGGACACAATGAAAAGACCAAACCTAAGAATAATAGGTATAGAAAAGAGTGAAGATTCCCAACTTAAAGGGCCAGTAAATATCTTCAATTTTCAATATTTTCAACAAAATTATAGAAGAAAACTTCCCTAAACATCATGAGATGGCCATGAACATACAAGAAGCCTACAGAACTCCAAATAGACTAGACCAGAAAAGAATTTCTCCTGACACATAATAATCAAAACATCAAATGCATCAAACAAACAAACAAAAAGGTTATTGAAAGTAGTAAGGGAAAAAGGTCAAGTAACATATAAAGGCAGACCTATCTATCAGAATTACACCAGACTTCTCACCAAAGACTATGAAAGTCAAAAGATCTTGGGCAGATCTCATACAGATCCTAAGAAAAGACAAATGCCAGCCCAGGCTACTATACCCAGCAAAACTCTCAATTAACATAGATGGAGAAATCAAGATATTCCATGACAAAACCAAATTTACAATTCTCTTTCCACAAATCCAGCCCTACAAAGGATAATAGATGGAAAACATCAACACAAGGAGGGAAACTATACCCTAGAAAAAGCAAGAATGTAATCTTTAAATAAACCCAAAAGAAGATAGCCACACAAACATAATTCCACCTCTAGCAACAAAAATAACAGGAAGTAACAATCACTTTTCCTTAATATCTCTTAACATCAATGGACTCAATTCCCCAATAAAAAGACATAGATTGACAGACTGGATACATAAATAGTACCCAGCACTTTGCTGCATACAGGAAATGCACCTCAGTGACAAAGACAGACACTACCTCAGAGTAAAAGGTTGGAAAACAATTTTACAAACAAATGGTCCCAAGAAACAAGCTGGAGTAGCCATTCTAATATTGAGTAAAATCAACTTCCAACCAAAAGTTATCAAAAAAGATAAGGAAGGACACTTCATACTGGTCAAAATAGAAATCTACCAAGATGAACTTTCAATTCTGAACATCTATGCTCCAAATGCAAGGGCACTCACATTCATAAAACACTTTACTAAAGTTCAAAGCACACATCACTCCCCACACAATAATACTATGAGACTTCAACACCCCACTCTCAGCAAAGGACAGATCATGGAAACACAAACTAACCAAAGACACAGTGAAACTAACAGAAGTTATGAACCAAATGGATCTAACAGATATTTATAGAACATTTCATACTAAAGCAAAAGATTATGCCTTCTTCACAGCACCTCATGGTACCTTCTCCAAAATCGACTACATAGTTGGTCGCAAAATAGGCCTCAACATATACAATAAGACTGAAATAATCCCATGAACCCTATCAGATCACCATGGACTAAAGCTGGTCTTAAATACCAACAAAAACAATGGAAGACACACATACACATGGAAGTTGAACAACACTCTACTCAATGATAACTTGGTCAAAGAAGAAACAAAGAAAGAAATTAAAGGCTTTTTAGAATTTAATGAAATTGAGGATACATCATATCAAGACTTATGGGACAACAATGGTAAGAGGAAAACTCATAGCTCTGAGTGCCTCCAAAAAAAGAAACCCAAGAGAGCTTACACTAGCAGCTTGACAGCACACCTGAAAGCTCTAGAACAAAAAGAAGCAAATACACTGAAGAGGAGTATTTGCAGTAAGAGGAGGCAGGGAACAGTCAAACTCAGGGCTGAAATCAACCAAATGGAAACAGAAAGAACTATATAAAGAATCAACAAAACCAGGAGATGTTTTTTTGAGAAAATCAACAAGATAGATAAACCTTTAGCCAGACTAACTAGGGGGCACAGAGATAGTATCCAAATTAATAAAGTCAAAAATGAAGAGGGAGACATAACAATGAAATATATCTTAAAACAATTATTGTTTGTTGATAATTAACAGTTGAAAATTTTAAAATCAGGTTCTACACACATCATGGAAATACTATTGATAATTTTTCTCACTGTGCTTGAAATTAGCATTTTCTTAATGTTTAACTTCAAAGAGTTTTTGCTATTTTGAAATTTGTAAAATATACTTACTGATAAAATAATTTCTCTCCTAGAAACACTGATAATCTTTTTAAAGTAAACTGATTGTTAGACAATGTACAGAGATATATAATGTGTTTTAAATACTTTCTCACTATATCAGGTGGTATCATACAAGGGCTTTTGAATATATTTCTTAATGATCCATTTTTAATATTTTTGCTCTTTTACTATGCTTAACTCCCAAAGAATATTTTGTATGTTTTGAAACAATTTTCTATTCAACATTAGATATGGAATCCTCAGTTATGGATAGTATTACACATTCATTAATGATATTTTTAGGGTATGAAAGGATATGAATATAAAAGCTGAACAATTTTATGTATTGTTTGATTTTCAAAATACTCAGTATTATTAATATGTTTGATGTATAAAATGAATTTAAATAAAATTTTTAAGAAAAAAACCCACAAATATAATACTGACTATTCAAAGAGACAACAGGGATAAACTCATCATGAAACCAAACAGAGATGTTAAGCCACAACAAGTTTTCAGGAAGGAGTCTGAAGGGGAAGAAGGTTCTCATGGGAAATGATCTGTGCCCAGCATAAGGCAAAGGCAGGCGAGGAACTGGGGAGGAGGGCTGAGGAACAATCAGAGCTGACAAAGCAGACTGCAGATTGAAGACCACAGAGAGATCGCTGTCGTGGGGTTGGCAGGATGGTATCCTTGATGACTTGGGTTCTCAAGAAGGACCAGCCTCTTCTGGAGATAAATGGAGAAGGAGATACACGCTGTGTGTGCCCTGAGGCCAAGTCCTCATGGCCTTGCCTCTGGCTCAGCTCCTCCGGAAGCTCTGCCTGGCTCCTGGTCATCTGCTCTGCAGATGTACCTGCTCTGTGCCAGTGAGGTTTCAGGCCTCTCCTTCTTCAAGTCTCCTCTTAAGGTGCCTCTCTCTGCTTATCCTATGTTCTCACCATGTACTCTTCCCAGCCAGGAGAAAGCTCCGGAAGAAAAATGCTGTTCAGTCCCTGGTCTGTCTGGAATTCTATTCAAAATGTGACTTTGCTAGCTAAGCCGTGTAAGACTGCCTTTGCTCCTTCCTCCGTGCCAGCCCTGCTTCACCTTTTCTTTCTAAGGGCCTGATGCATGCTTATTTGGGGCCTCTGCTCTCCTTCACTGAAGTGTAACTCTTTGGGGGGGGGGGGAGGCTTAATCCTCACCCCATAGCATTAATGGGAAGTGATGGAACAGTGGAGAGAAATTAGGTCACTGGGATGTGGAAAGAGAATCTTCTCTTTGCTTCCTGGCTGCCAAGAGCTAAGCAGCTTGTTTTGATAGGGGCCCTGCTATGACGTACTGCTTTGCTAAGGGCCCAAAATGTCAGGGCCAATCAACCAGGGCTTGAAACCTCTGAAACAATGAGCAGAGACAAGTCCTTCCCCCTAAACGGTGTTTGGTTGTAGGGTTAAGGGGGTTCTGAGTCTGCTCCGCCACAGGGCACGGCTACTGGTGAGGCAGGCTGCGAAAGAGTTGACCGCACTTACCCCACGGCTGTTGCTAAGTAGGTGTTGGGCAGTATGGAAGCTCTGGGACACCGCTGGGGGGGGGGGGTTGAAGCTCAGTCTGAGTCTCCGTACAGTGCAGCTGGCTGGGGGTGGGGCGGGGTTTCCCTGATAGACTCTGCCAGAGCCTGACAAATACAAAGGTGGATGCTCCCAGACAACCATTGGATTAGGGTGGGGCGGGGTGGGGTGGGGGGTCCCTAGGCAAGGAGGCTGGGCGGTCTGGTTCTCAGGCTCCTGGACACCCGGGCTCTGCTAGGAAGAGCTGAAAATGGAATGTTCCCCGCCCGCCATCCTCCCCCACCCCCACCTGCCAGGAGCTGGGATCCCATGTCTGTGTGCTACAGTGTCCATTTTACATGGAACGGAGATTAAGCTCAGTCAGGGCTTTGTGCGTCCTAGGAGAACTCTCTACCAACTGGGCTGCATCCCCAGCCCCCTTCAAAATAGTTAATTAAGGAAATATTTGTTTATTGCCTAATATATGCAAAACACTGTGCTAAGCGCTCTGTCGGGGGGCATGGAATAAAGAATTCTATTCTTCTCATGAAGAAAGAGTTTTGTAATTTTGGCTGATGAGTAAAATATTCAGGAAGTATAATTTAAGGTCAAAAACAATGAGTCACATGTTTTAGTTTATGAGAATCTAGATGAAAGGAAAAAAATCCCTTCTGATTAGATTAGGGAAGACTTCAGAAAGATGGGACATCTTGAAAATCAGGTAGTATTTGGATATACAGATCCCAAGGGAGGGAATAAGCCGGACAGAATACCAGAGGCAAGACAAGTGTGAGTCTGCATGGGAAGGCTCCGGTGGGGTTGTTAAGTTCATTTGAAAGGCACTGGGAGGAGGCTGCGGAATACTGAGTGGATACAAAATGCATCTGCACTGTACTTCAGGAATGCTAATCTAGTTGCAGCTTCTAAACCAAATTCTAGAAGAGAAATGCAAAGCAGGGGTAATTATCCGGGGCAGAGAACAGAGCACAACAGGGACAGTGGGTGGAGAAATGCAGTCTTGGGAAGATGGAAGAGAGGGTAAGGCAGGGCAAGCAGAAACTTCACATGCCATCAAATGTGGAGGACCAAAAGAAATCTGCAACAAAGCAATGCTGACAGGCTGGAGCCCCACAGGCTGAGCCCAGGATCCGGAAACTCATGACCACAGTTGGATAGTGCAGCACCTGTTGGGGGACCACACTCCTCTCTGTCATGATGAATAATAAGACTCAGAAGTCACTGGCCATTGCCAGGGTGTGGCTGCAAAGACAAGATCACCACAGATCGGTCTGAAGCACACTGATATGGTGGAAGGAGGAGGGTATGGAGGGGGTGCCTCAGGAAATGAGGAAGAAAACAATGTCAGAGGAGACAACCATGGTGGTTCAAGAAGGAGTCCCTGGCACTGCCAGATGTGCTAAGACCTAGGGAAGGTGGAAGAGGATGCTGGGTTCATAGGACCTCATCTCCTCCCTTCATCATACTCTTAATTTTATTTTCTGATAGAAGTCCTTGTTTCATAACCCTGGGGTCCTCTCTCTTTTCTTCTCCGAGCTCCTACAGTCCACCAAACAAGTCCATTGTTTTGTTATTTTCAGGATTGCTAAGGACCAGCTTCAACTGGAGAGGGGTTCTGAGGGAGGAGTGTCTGGGAGCAGTTAGAACAATGACTCCAAGTCAAATCATGGGTTCAGTCTGTCAACCTATGCTCTGCTCTCCATAGCTTTCCAGACAGCTTTCTGTATGTTCTGCTCTCTCTGGAGACCTTCAGACAGCTCTCTTTCTGTTCTGCTTGGCAATTCTCCAAGCAGTTCTCTCCTTTTATACTAAAAAGTCTCTGGGTAGCTCATCCCTTGCAGATCACAGCCCAGCGTTTTATTTACATATCAATTCAGTCATTACCCCAGGTTCCTATTTGATTTTCCCATGAATCAACATTCTGTGACCCCAGCCCCTCAATTTTTAGGAGACAGCAAACAAACTTTTTTTCCTTCATATTACAAAAGGATTCAGAGATCTGACTGTCATTGTTAAGTACAGACAATAAGCTAGCTAGGTGGGACCTTGACTTGAAATTAACCATTTCTACCATGCCTGGGCCTGGATCTCTCTGTCCCAGTCTGACTTTGAACTCAGGAATCTGTCTGCCTTTGTAAACATAAAAAAAATTGGCTGGGTAGGGTCTCCTGCAATTACCACTCCCTAAATCTCTTTATCCCCTTCCTTAGTATCTTTCTGATGAGTTGACTTGCAGCTGTTTTGTTCCTTTAGATTCATAAAACCCCTCATTTAATTCATGTTGCATTGTTATATTTTGCATAGTTGAGAAAGTATATATTTTTGAATTCAAGGTTCTAGAGTTCTTTTCCATGGCTTGCAGGGCTGTCCAGAAAGTCCTAGTGTTTGCCATTTTGCTGAGCCATAGCCACACACAGCACTCCTGGATGTCTGCTGTGCATGGAGTCACTAACATTAGCAGGGAGGACATGCCTGGAGGGAGGAACATGAAAATATGTACATTATTATAAGAACAAGCCTATGCCCACCGCAGCCATTGACACTCTTGGAGGCCCATGCCTTGTTGGCCTGTCCTAGGAACAAGAACCATGTCATTCCACCCCCACTAAGGGCACAGGATTCTGTCTTTTGTGTACACACACACACACACACACACACACACAGGAACACGCACAGGAACACACACAGAGGAGGGAGAGGGTGCAGAGGGAGGGAGGGGAAGGGAGGGAGAAAGGAATTATTTTAATGAACTGGTTGTTGTGGTTATTTTAATGATAGGAACTGGACAGTGCAAATTTGTTGGGCAGGTAGCAAGCTGGAAACCCAGGTGGGGTCTGACCGGATGAACTCCGCCCCAAATTATTGTTGTAAGCCTTCACCTTTAATGGCCTTTCTCCCTACGGAAGTTTAACAGGTCTACGCATAAACCTTCAAAGAAACACGTAGATTAGTATTCAAGTAAATAGCAGTGGTATAATTTCCCAGAGTCGACATAGCTGACTATCGCTATGCAATTTCTAGTGGAGTCACACAGCGTACAAACTAGTCAGTGTACAGGACTCACCAAGTTAAAGTTCTCAGGATAAGAGTGAAGGATGGCGGAGAGACGTTGAGGTGTGGTCTGGTGCTATATGTTGTAATGCTAAATTCTCTATCACTCGGTCTAGTTGCCGCAAGCGAGTGATCTCTCACTTCCGCCAGCTTTTGTGGTGCTAACCTTGCTCCTTAATTAAAAACTATTAGTTGAATGAAGATGTCAATAGCTTGTAGCTGGGCAGAAGAAAGGTAGGCAGGGCTTGGTGCCCGGGGTTCAGGTCTCAGTTAGGACCACAGTGAAGGGGAGAGGGAGAAAGAAGGAAGGAGAGCCTGGGGGTAGGTGGATCGTGAGGGGCCAGCCCGTTGGAATAAGAGCAGACCCGGTGGAACATGGCAAGTTATATCTTAGAGTTACTTACTGGAAAGTAGACAAATTAGCTTAGGGGGTTGATACCTGCCCAGATCTAATGCTTTAAGGCTTATTATAAATATAAAAGGTTTCTGTCTTTTATTTGGGAACTAAATTGTCTAAGGTGGGGTAGAAACCCCCAAGTAATATTTACTGCGACAGGGAGACCTTGATAGAAGCAGTGAGTTTCCTGGTGTACAGAGGGTAAGGTCGATGAGTGTCGCTAGGTGAGGTTACAAGGAAGTTCATGAATCAGCAGAGTCTTGAACTGTTTGGAAATCTATATGCTAAAAGAAAGAGAAAAGAGGGCTGGAAGGATGGCTCAGTGGTTAAGAGCACTGGCTGCTTGCTCTACCAGAGCAAGTTCAATTCCCAGAAACCACATGGCAGCTCACAACTATCTGTAATGAGATCTGACACCCTCTTCTGATGTATCTGAAGACAGCTACAGTGTACTCGTATAAATTAAATAAATAAGTCTTTAAAAATAAAAAACACGCCTGCGGTGGTGGCACACGCCTTTAATCCCAGCACTTGGGAGGCAGAGGCAGGCGGATTTCTGAGTTCGAGGCCAGCCTGGTCTACAGAGTGAGTTCCAGGACAGCCAGGGCTACACAGAGAAACCTGTCTCGAAAATAAAATAAAATAAAATAAGATAATAAAAATAAAAAACAAAATAAGGAGAGAGAGAGAGAAAGAAAAAGAAAGAAAAAAGAAAGAGAAAGAAAGAAAGAAAGAAAGAAAGAAAGAAAGAAAGAAAGAAAGAAAGAAAGAAAGAAAGAAAGAAGAAAGAAAAGATTGTCACTGGTACAGGCTCTGGAAATGGTTGCATACAAAGACTGGGGGAGGGGCGGTTAGAGAGGAAAGAGGGCTTGAAAATCCTAAGTCACTGTTGTATGTGGCTGAACTAACTGAGGTAAATTTAAGGGGCTCAGAATTAGAAAGGAAGTTTGCTGTTGCTCAGACAATAGACAAGAACTAATGCTACAGTCTGGAACTGTGAGAATGAAGTCAAAAGCGACCTAAATAAGGCTAAGTAGATACTTCAGTGGCAGAGAGACAGTTCGTGACAGATTTTTTTTTTCCTGATAAAAGACTAATTTTGTCTGGAAGTTGGTTGATTTAAAAAAAAGCGGGGGGGGGGGAGTGTGGGGGAGATAAAACCCTTTTAGGAAATAAAGACACACACACACACACACACACACACATACACAGAGTCATGGGCTCGGAAAACAAAACAGCTTACAGCAGATATGCAGATATTGCTGCATAGCAATTAGAATTAGCATTGCCGAGACATTCCCAGGCCTGAGGAGTCTCACCATTAGCCTTCTGTGCATCTAGGCAAGGAGGCATCATTACACAAATTACAAGTCTGGAGAAGGGGCTTTTCACCAGGGTGAACTTGCGAGAACAGTTAAACCAAAAGCAATTTTGCCTGTCTGCAATTTACTCTATTCCCTCTGCTGCCGTTGAAGATATTCATGCTTGAGCAGAGTTCTCACTCCCAGTCTGATTTCTCCTTTTTCTCAATCCAGCCATGAAGTCATCCAGCTCTCTGTTTGGGACAATATGATTTGCTGCCATGGAAACAATTAAGATATCATAAATTTATCTTGCCCCACGAGATCAAAGAGGAAAAGCAATAATACTAACATTTTTTGCGGTTCAATAATGCCGTTCACCCAGCATCAGGGTTAGTAAAGAGCATCGATCCACAGATGGAGAAAAATGAAGGGGCATGCACGCTCCCGCTGGCTTATAGACAGGGCTAAGGATGTCCAGAGAGTTCCAATCCCCACCCAGCAGGTATGCTCAGGAGTGAACTCTCGGTCTCTATCTTTCTGAATGAGGAGGAAGAGCTGGCCCGGCTCAGGGCCAGCACTTCACCAGCTGTTCTTCATTACAAGAATATTTGGTGGAACCTGGTTTGATAAAAACAGACAAACAAAAGCCCTTGGCGACTGTCACAGGGTGAAAATATTTATAGAGGGGAGGAAAAGAGGTCTGGTTGGAGAGCGTTAACAGGCAGGCTTTCCTGCCCAGCTCGCTCCTCCAGTGCCCCTCCAAGTTCACTCTCTGGGCTCCCAGCCATGGGCCAATCGCTCTAGAAGCTAATGGCCCTTACTTAATGAGCCTTTTACTTGTACAGACCCTTCCCCCCAGGATAGGAGAGACCTTAGTGATGTCCATTTGAATAGAATAAAAATATCATTTTTTTGTACCGTAGTTTCCTCTTGTGTTAAAGGATTCTGGAGCTTTGAGGGGAGCCTGCTGTGGGAAGGTGAGTTAGGGAGGAATTTGGGTTAGGTAGTGTATTAAACTTAAGTTATTATCAGTTGTTTCTCAGTGTTAGTGGCTCTTAGGAATATTGTTAATGCCCACTACCTGCTGACTCCTCACTCCATGCGTGGAGAGAGATTTGAGTGTGCCTTGGGTACGAGTCACTGGGACAAGACACTGCTAGCTTTCCTTGTGAGTGGGATGTACAGGTATAATAATGCATCTTTTACTTTGAAGCAGATGGATGCCTTAGCTCTTCCTGGACCACACTGGCCACCCACAGCTGATTATGATGACAAAGTTCCTAAATCTCCACTGAGTTTGTTTCCTGTCTTAGTACCCTTGGCCTTGGACTTAAGTATGAGGTACAGTTTCAGGGGCTTCTCCATGCCCATGGCTACTGCCCAAGAAGTCAGTCTGCACCTATAGGTGCCTAGTTTGCATCTGAAGTCAATGTAATATCCATTGATTCAATGGCTCCCTTCTGAGTGACACTGGTGTAGCCCGGGTCACCTTCATTATTAGCTGGAGTTCTTGTTCCCTTGCTCTAACAAGAGGCTAATGATGATGCTCTGATGATGCAGTTATCAGTTCAAAGACTGGCAGCTGGGTATCCACCTTTGCCCCAGTGTTACTGAGGCAAAAGGCCATGAGGCTCTTAGAGGAAGGACTGGATGTATCATGACTGTGTGCACTTTCTACAATGTTAAGGACTCAGCTTCTCTTTTAGTCAAGTTTCCATGTCCACAAACTGGCTCATGCCTAGAAATTTGGCAAGGGATTATGACATTTGGTTGTAATTTATTTTTGTTAACAACTGTGATGGCAGATTTTGGTTGTCAACTTGACTGCATCTGGAATTAATTAAAACTTAAATGACTGGGCACACCTGTGAGAGACTTGTTTATTAGAAGACCCATTTCCGATGCAGATCTTTGAGGTGGGAAGATGTGCCTTACTCGGGACCACAGCTCCTGCTGGTCCGGGACCACAGCTTCTGCTGGTAGTCTATACAAAGCACATGGAAGAAGAAAGCTTGCTCTGTTTGCTTGCATGCTTTCACTCTCTCTGGCAAGTCCAGGCCTTCCCTGGCATCACACATTCTTCTTCAGGATTCTGGAGTATACTAAAGGCCAGCTGAAACATCCAAGCCTCACGGACTGGACAACTACTAGATTCTTGGACCTTACATATCAATGTAAGATGGCCATTGTTGGACTAGATGGACCACAGGCTGTAAACCATTCTAATAAATCTCCCTTAAATATAATATAAAATGATAAATGTATATTTGTTCTATAAGCTTTGTTCCTCTAGAGAACCCTTACTAATATACCGTCTGAGTAGCATCCTTGCTGAACAGTCATTTTAGCCTAGGGAAACTATTTGGTAATAGTGGAGCACTTCTCCTTTGAGAGGGCTCATAATAATACAGGAATTCAAAATCTTTCTCTAGGACTAGATAACTTCCCAGGTAAATTCAGCCACAGGTATCTCTCAGGAATTGCCCTTATAGGTCCAATCCTAACATTTCCCCTAAGCAGCAAGACACAAGCTCTGGACGCAGACAGTAGAGGCTCTACTGTATACTAACAGCCATTTAGCAAGTGATTTAACATCTTACATCTTTGGGATGCCTTTTTTTTTTTTTTTTAAAGCTGCAAACTGGGTATAGTCCAGTACTCCTTTGGCAGTTGTAATGAGTGCAGTTATATAAAGCATTTATAATAATGCCTGGTACACTTTGGCATAATTACCTGTGATGGTTTGTATATGTTTGGCCATAGGGAGTGGCACTATTAGGAGCTGTAGCCTTGTTGGAATAGGTGTGTCACTATGGGTGTGGGCTTTAAGACCCTCTTCCTAGCTGCCTGGAAGCCAGAATTTTCCTAGCAGCCTCCAGTTGAGAGAACTCTCAATTCCTCCTGCACCATGCCTGCCTGGACACTCCTATTCTCCCACCTTGATGATAATGGACTGAACCTCTGAACCTGTAAGCCAGCCCCAATTAAATGTCCTGATAAGAGTTGCCTTGGTTGTGGTATCTGTTCACAGCAGTAAAACCGTGAGACAGAAGTTGGTAGCCAAACATATACAAACTATCCCATTCCCTAAGACTCTGTTATCCTGGTGCCTTTCTTCAGCCAGCTCCCACTCAACCTCACCCAGTTCCAGATGCAAGCTGTGGTTTCCGCCCCCTCTGCTCCTGCAGTAGACTGTGATGACCTGCACTGCCATGCTTTCTGCCCCTTCTGTTCCTGCAGTAGACTATGATAGCCTGCACTGCCATGGTTTCTGCCCCCTCTGCTCCTGCAGTAGATTGTGATGGCCTGTACTGCCATGGTTTCTGCCTCCTCTGCTCCTGCAGTAGACTGTGATAGCCTGCACTGCCATGGTTTCTGCCCCCTCTGCTCCTGCAGTAGATTGTGATGGCCTGCACTGCCATGGTTTCTGCCCTCTCTGCTCCTGCAGTAGACTGTGATGGCCTGCACTGCCATACCCTTCATGCACTGGAGGTTCTTGCCTGTCTGTTTTTCCTGCCTGGTTTTGTTTTCTTCCAGGGCTCAGCTCTTGACACAGTGCAGCTGTTTTCGAAAACATTTTTTTTTTTTTAATTTAAAAATGAGCAAGTGATCATGTATCATGGGAACTGGTTAATTTCAGGCCTGGTTCTGAAGTGATTTTAGAACTAGGCATTTCTCTGCCAGCTGTGGCTAAGTCCTGTCAGGTGTGCACAATTACAACCATTGTTTTAAGACTACTTGCTAACCAGACTCAATAAGTCACACTCCTCAGGTGTATCTGTAGCTGTCTGGCAGCTTTGGTTAAACTTTATACCCATAAGGAGGCTGGAAATGAAAAAAGACTGAGGTGGGGGTTGGGGTGGTGGGAGATGAGAGAAGGATGAAGCCAAGACAAAGGTTTCTGATCCAGGCTCAAAGTTTAATTTTCAGCTTTGTGTTTATACAGGGAAAGCCCACAGACCCATCCTTTGCTTCAGCAGGATTGAGTTGCAAAGCAGCTCAGCAGGTGGTCAACTCCTCAGAGCTCAGGTAGGAAATTGCAGATGCAGGGAGGTTAGGGGACTCCATTCCATCTAGGTTGTAAAACCATCCTGGGGTTGTTTAGGCTACTCAAGGCTGGGGGAAGGGCACATGTACCCATCTCCTATGATAGTAACCACCCTGATTTGTTCCGATTCTGGACCCTTGCCCTGTCTGGACTGTTGGACTCACTCATTTCTGGTTTCCAGGTCCTTAGGTTTCCTGAACTCTTGACACCTTACATCCTTCAGCATCTGCTTAGACCTCCAGGCTCCCAGGCTTTTGTAGAAGTTAGACCCTGGTTCTTCCTCCCAGCCCCATGCTCCCAGAATTAAGACTCAGACATGAAATATATTTACAAATACCTTGGCCATATAGCTAGTCTCTTCTCTGGCTAGATCATAACTTAGAATAACTCATTAATTTTAACCTACATTCTGCCATGTGGCTGGTTACCTGTGCTCAGGTGCATTATGTCCATCTCCTTACATCTTCTCCAACCGAATCTCTCCTGTGGCTCTACCTCAGAATTCTCTCTTCACCCGGATGTCCCACCTCCTATTTCCTGCCTAAGCCATATAAACCATCAGATTTATTATTGACAGATTCCACATCCATACAGTCATAAGATATTCTCTCTACAGGCTTGTGTTCTGCTTTTAGAAAGGTGACATTGTAGGACCCCCTTTCGTGGACCCCCCACTCCAGTCTCGGGAAAGAGCACACCCAAGGAAATGCAAGGAACAGTCTTGATGCAAACACACGGGGCAGTTTAATGACGGAACTCTGGGCCGATACGTATCTCATGCAGGAGACAGAGGAATCAACAACGAGGCTCGAAAGCTAGGGGTTTTTATAGGGAGAGGGTCGGGGGCTAGGAGGAATTGGTGCGGTTTCACACGATTGGCTCATTTAAACATCAGCAGAATAGTATGTGCAAGTCAGGGTTTCAGGAATCCCAAGGGCCGGAAGCTTATCTAGGTCAGCGGAACATTTGGTTAATGTGTAACTTCAAACTATGTCAGGAGGGCAATGGGCAGAAGGAGGTGCCAGGCCAGGTGACTGATGACTCAGCCAAGATAGCCCGGACATGTTCCTGTATTCCCTTTATATCTTTATGGCCAGGCGGCCCCAGGAATGTTTTAACAGCGGGCCTGCCCAGACATGCCCGGACCTGTTCCACTAGGTTCTCAGCCTCAGGCTTCTAAGCTCACAAACAACTCTTTGGACTATTTGACATAAGTTACATGAATCACAGGTCTTAAATTTCATCTTAAATTTTGTTTCCCTTCAACATCAGATCCCTTGTTTCTGTTGTGGCTTCCTCATTCACAAATTTTAATAGCCCAAGAAGTTCCAAGATCCCTGTTTATATGTTGTTCTTAGCTGGTTGACCATGCTACTATCTCTGAGTCAGTCAGAAACAAGGGTTTCCTGAAATAGTTGGGCTTAAGCCACTACTCCATTCAGCTACAATTGGCTAGTTCCATGCATTCTGGGGTCCGGCAACTTTTGACACTGTCTTTGCCCTCAAAATAAATGTAAACAGGCTGGCCGTGGTGGTGCATGCCTTCAAGTCCAGCAATCAGAAGGCAAAGGCAGATGGGTCTCTGTGAGGTTGATGTTAGTCTGGTCTATAAAGGGAGTTCAAGCCAAACAGAGATATATAGTGATGTTGTGGATAGCCCTGGGGCTAAATATATTTGATGTTAATTCTGTTCTCCTGTGAGTGGCTATGAACAAGGAATGAGTCAGCACTCAGGAGATTTCCTGTAAACCTGCTGCCCACCTTAATTTGTAAAATAAAGGAGAGCTGATGATTGGGCAGATAAAAAGAAAGGTGGAGAGGAGAGAAGGAGAAAATTGAAGAGGGAGAGGATGCAGAGGAGGAAGAAGAAGAAAAGTGGAGCAGAAGAACATGACCTGGAGAAACCGCAAGTTCTAAGGGGTCTCATAGATGTGGAAGACGGTAGTGTAGCAGTAGATCTGCCCAATCTAGGTGCACAGCATGTATTCATATTAATTAAGTCCTGTTTTCATTGCTGGGGCATATTTGGGTTGGAGATTTATTGCAGCATATTAAGACCCTATTTCAAGAATTAATTAATTAAAAATAAATATAAACAAGAGTTTCGGGCTTATGCACATTTCTGATCATTGTCAAGCAGCATGTGTCGTAGAGAGATGGCACTGATTCTTGCTATTGGATTCCTGTTGGGCTCCTGGCTGTAGCTCAACAGGAAGTTGTCATCACCTGACACCTAATGTAGGTGTTTGGCAGGACTGCACAGCCTATGAGAACAGGAGTGTGATTTTGTTCACTCACCATTCTGTGCCCAATGGAGATGATGCTCAGCAATTACAGGGTTTTTCTTCAGTGTGCAGATACATTTGCGGACAATCCACACCTGACATTCCAGAAGCCGTTCCCACAGATTGGCGTGTGAATCACGCAGAATCCTCTGAAGTACATCCTGGAAGCATGGTTCTCAGCCAGGCTTATGGAAGTCAAAGCACCGCTTTCTAGTTGCAGGAAAGCCTGGAGTCGTATCAACATTGGGAACAACAATGGAAACAAACATGTCTGGGAAGAAGTTTCTAGATTATGGTAGTCATGGGTGGAAAGACTCACCCTCGATGAAGGCAGCACTGTTTGGTGGGACGGCGCATGTACTGAAAAATGAAGAACCATCTGAGAGGCAGCAGCCATCTATCACTGTGCTTCCTGAGAGCCCAGCTAGACCTGCTCCTGTTACCGTGCCTTCCTGCTGCAAGAAACATTCCGTGTTAGTCTCGTCTAACACCATGACACTTTTGTTTGCAGCAAGGAATTAAAATCCTTTGTATCTTCCCCACCTTGGAAAACCTTTATGTAAATGTTTTAGTTCAACTCCCTGATTCCTAGTAAAGCTTACATTTACACATTTTCTTTTCCACTACATTTTAAAACTCAAGTGGCCAACCCCTTCTGGCTGTCCTTTCTTTCCTTTGCACCAATTCATTTAAAAATAGTCAACTGTGAAAGACTGGAAGGTTCCCCAACCAGCAGTCACCACCTGTCGTAGAATGAAAACCAGGCACACTCTGCCTGACGTGGTTGTTCTTGCCAGCACACTGTCTTGGTCAAGAGTAAAGCTTTGCCTGGTTGAGATATTTTTGCTTTGTTTAAGTGTTCCTTTGTGTGACACTGAAATTATCCCTAATACTTCCATTATGGACTATATCCCTTGGAACTGTAAGCCAAAAGACACTGACCTTTCCTTAAGTAGCTTTTTACAAGTATTTGATCACAGCAATGAGAAAAGACACTTCTGCAAGGCTTTTTATCTAGAGAATGATAGATTAAAGAGTTAGAGGCTCTGGATTTGAACCAAACATCTGAGCATTTCATCCTAAATAACTAAATACTTAGGATTATTTCAGAGTCAGAGTGACCTCGAGAGCAGGATCAAGAGTTATGCAAATTGCTCCCCTAGACTACGTCCTGGGGCTCTTGGGTTTGAATTCAGGAACCTGAACTAGGATGAAGTGGTTGGTGGGGAATCCCGGAAAGTAGAAAGGAAAGCATGGAACAGAATGGAACCAAACAGAAAGCACCTATGGGACATTAATACAGGGGTGGAGGCAGCAAAAGGGCTTGGAGGAAAATAGATCAAAGAATGGAAATACAGGTCAGGAGAGAGTTAGCAAAGAAGGAGGCCAGGGTCTGGGGACCTGTCTCAAAAGCAGAGAGAACATCAGCAGGAATTTTGCAGACCGTGTATGGCTTTGTCTGCCGCATGAGCACTAAAGGCACTGATAAGGGATCCACAAGAAGGCCACGTGTCCTAGTTAGGGCAACTGTTGCTGTGATGAAATACCATAGCCAAATGAAAGTAAAGGAGAAGAGGGCTTGTTTGGCTTACATGTCCACATCACTGTTCATCATCAAATGAAGTCAGGACAGGAACTCAAACAGAGCAGAAGCTGGAAGCAGGAGCTGATGCAGAGGCCGTGGTGTGTGTGTGTGTGTGTGTGTGTGTGTGTGTGTGTGCAGCTCACTGGCTTGTTCCGTGTGGCTTGCTCAGCCTGCTTTCTTATAGAAGCCAAGTCCGGCAGAATAGGCTGGGCCCTTCTCCTTCACTCACTAATTAAGAAAGTGCTCTACATGCTTGCCTACCACCCAGTCTTACAGCGAACCTTGATTTTCTCAATCAAGATTCTCTCCTCTCCGACGACTATAGCATATACAAGGTGACATCAAAGCTAGCACACCATATTGCCTTGCATCGTGTAAAAGATCCCGAGACTGTAAAAGATTCCAGGCCTACAACTGGGATGTATTAGCCAAACTGAAGTGTGCATAGGAGAAAGACAAACCTACTTACTCCAGCCCCCTTAGACCTCCTCCAACTCAGTAGCCCACATAAACAGCCAGGAACCAACATGGTGAGCGTAACCTCTCCAGTCCTAGGCTTCCTTTTTAAGACACTGCATTCTAATTTCGATAACATATTTATGAGAGGACATGGCATTTCCCTCCCCTTTCATGGTTTTGATGGGGGTGGATCTCATTTATACTGCGGGGGAGTGCAGGCCTTTAAGGGAGACATTGAATCAAAGCCCAAGGTGGAGCTGACTGTGCCAAAGGTCGTCTCAACTACGCAAGCCACAGATTTATCATGAAGCAAGGCCGGCCGGCGCCATGCCTCCATTACTTTAACTTTCCACGAGGTATGGAGGACATAAGTCATTTTTGTCCTCTTTGCAACATAACTTTATATCATTAAAGACTTATTGCTCCCTTGGTCTCTTTCTTACAAACCAAATACAGGCTCCCTTCAGTGTATTTTCTCCCAAGACTTATTTTTCAAGTTTTTAATAGTTCTCATTTTTTTTTTCACTCTGAAACGTCTTTGATTAGTTTGCATTGATTGTGAGATTTGGAACTGCAGAGGAATAGGCTTAGCATTCCCACTAGGTTCGAACTTGGCAAAGGCCGATCAAGAGTAATAAACACATTTCTCTTGGCTGAAGAGTGTGCTATCTCCACGCCCAGCCCCTCATGCCATGCTCTGCAGTTGCAGTGCAGCCCTCTGTGGACTTCCAAGTCATTACTGACTCTGTGCTCAGCCAGCCCCCTAACCCCCAGTTCTCAGCTGGATCCATATGGAAGCCATTTGCTTGCCCTTGCTGATCTTATTTTATTGATTGGAGCTCAGTCTCTAATTCTGATTATACACATATTCTATTACCTTCCCCCACTCCATAAGGTAATTTTTTCCCCAGTGTTCCAATGCTTCAGCATGAATATTTTGTCCAATTAGATTCACACCTTTTGAGTCCATACTAAGTGAGCCAACGAGAGCTTTTGCTAATTTATGCTTTCAATAATGATTGAGATTCTAGCATATGCAAGGAGTAGAGAATGTTCATGGAAAACAAACAATAAGAACGAAATCTGTATTTGTCCTTTTTTGGACATAATTCTAATTCAGAGTTTATGCTCATCAAAGGGTTTTGCCCTGTGACTAAGCACAGTGGCCTCAGTGCTTCTAGTAGCTCCCCTGCAATGCACACACTACAACCATGTACAGTTAATGCTGTAACTGGAAGCAAGTCAAGGAAACAAAGGGATGAAAGAGATAATGTAAGAGCTTGCACATATAGCCATAAGACTCATGGTGGGGCTATGGGCTGCATGCCAGGAGCTGATAGAGTCACTCATACTGTGAGCATAAACCCAGGTTACAAAGTCAAGAGTTGAGGGAGAGAGCTATTATCCTGGCCTATCTAGAATTTTATTGTTCTGGAACATTGGTTACTGGACAGGTTGAGCCCACTGCAAATATTCTTCTTGACAGGAGGCCTTCCAATAAGTGTGTATCTATGTAGCATACGGGAGAGGTCCAATGATGCTAAATTGGCTCCCCTCTGGGAAAGTCCTAAAAACATAGGAAATGGGGATGTGACAACTAGCTTGGAATGTAATAGGTAGTAGCTAACACAGGAAATGGGGATGTGACAACTAGCTTGGAATGTAATAGGTAGTAGCTAAGATCACAAGTCAAAGACTTGATCAGAGTAGGAAATAAGAGAAGGTAGGAAAAGGGAAAATTAATGTTGTCTTGAGTTTTATTTTTAATGTGTCAGCACTATATTATACACTGATATTGTTGGGCTTGTCTTTCCGTACAATAACCCTCTGAGACAGATAACATTATCCTTATTTTCAAATAACTAACATCACATTAATAGGGCTAAGTAACTCAGTCAAGTCAGGATTTGGCTATAATTCAGCTTGGCTCAGAGAGTATATCTTCCATGACATCATTTCATTGTTTACGATGAATGAGATTCATTGCTTATTGTCACATGTCATATGAGCTAGTTGTGTGAACTTAGTGTCCTGTGGGCTTCACTCTTACAGTTTCAGGATGTTGTCATGATTCGATATTGTCCTCTCAGGGAATCCCCGAAGGAATAGTAGGGAAGGTGGATGAGACACCTCCGTTTCTCTAATAAAACAGTCACAAGCTTGTGCTGGTGTAGACCTTTTCTTCTGTGGCATAGACATTTGTCACTTCTTTTGAAGGGAAGGACACACACACTTAAGTTTCTGCTGAATGTTAATAATCCTGTTATTACCGTTTGATCTCGGAAACAGTGATTCACCCTGTTGATTCTCAGATGGTTGTCAAGAAAGAGTTGTGAGGCTTCCAACCAGTAATTTTCTTTTCTCAATTTTCACTTTGTAGCATTTCCAGCATTCTCCGTTCCCTTGAATTGGTGTGCGTGAAAGCTTAGATGAGAATGTCCCACACAGGCTCATGAAAGCTTAGATGAGAATGTCCCACACAGCCTCATGAAAGCTTAGATGAGAATGTCCCACACAGGCTCATGAAAGCTTAGATGAGAATGTCAGGCTTGGATGTTTGAATACTTGGTCTATGGTTGGTGTTTCTATTCACGGAGGTTTAGGAGGGAAGGTCTTGCTGGAGGAAATATGTTGCTGGGGACATGATTTGAGATTCTAAAGTGCCATGCCCAATTAGCTCTCTCTGGTTTGTGCTAGTGATCTGAGATATGAGCTCTGGCCATCATGTCTGTCACTAGCTCCCTCGCTGTCCTCAGCATCACAAACCTTAATCCTTGGGAACTATAACCCTACCATGAAATTCTTTCTTTTATAAGAAGCCTTGGTCCTAGTGCTTTATTACAGCAATAGAACAGTGAATAAGACAACTTACTACAAGGCCTTCTTACTTGAATTGCATTACTAGTAGTAATGTATTCACACTTGTGCCCAACTAGAACATCTTAATACTTTTCTTTGTCAACCACAAATGATAACTGAATCCATAAAATATATTGAACTCCTACTGGACAGGTTTCTAATCGCATGTTATTTTAATATCCTTATAAATATCTGATAAAATACATCCCACAGGTGAGAATGTGGAGACCTTGAGAAATGACTTACAAACACAACCTCATGACTTATCAGAGATGCAGTTGAGTTTATTAATCCAGACGTCTGATGCCAGGCTTGTGCTTCCCACTGCCATACTGGACACGCCCCTACACCCCTACAGTGTATCAAGGCCACTCTCTTCTGTTTTCAAAGCCTTGACTACTTTCTCCTTCACCAAGCTTTGGATATCAAGATGGTGGTTGTATCCCTGTTATATAGATATTTTGAGTTTAGATTAGAGAGAGAGATCCTAAACAGTTACCATTAATTTTGGGTCAGAATCATCTATGTCCTTTTAACCATCCTTTCAATCCTGCTCTTTGATTAAAAAACAAACAAACAAACAAACAAACAAAAAAACAAACTCTCTGGCAGAGGCAGGTGGATTTCTGAGTTCGAGGCCAGCCTGGTCTACAGAGTGAGTTCCAGGACAGCCAGGGCTACACAGAGAAACCCTGTCTCAAAAACAAAAACAAACACAAACAAACAAACAAAACCAAAACAACAAAAACAAACAAACAAAAACAAAAAACAATACAAACAAAATGCAGTATTGCTATGGACATTAGCTTGCTGGTACTTTGGGCTCAGTGGTTAAGAGCACTGACTGTTCTTTCAGAGGTCCTGAGTTCAGTTCCCAGCAACCACATGGTGGCTCTGTAATGGGATCTGATGCCCTCTTCTCGTGTCTCTGAAGAGTGCAAGTGGTGTACTCATATACATAAAATAAATAAATAAATCTTTAAAAAAAAAAACCAAAAAATCAAAAACAAAAAACAAACCCACAGTTAATTAATGTCTAAACAGACATTGTGGAAGCTGTAGGAGAGGGTGGAGGAAAGTAAAATCATATTTGGAAAATCTTCTCAGCCATGTCTTGTATAATGATGATTGCTATTAACCCAAGGGTTAGAGAGTGAAGTTCCCAGCACCTGATAGCAGTGACTGGACAATCTGGAATGAGCAACAAGAGGCCTTGGCAGTGGTGAAGGATCTGACTGGAAGCAAACACAGCCAGATGTAAAACAAAACTTTGTGAAGCTCTTTGGTAATAATTAAATTCTGGGAAACGGATGAGCACCAAGGCCTGTGATATGTGCAAGACAGTGAGTTATATAAGCAATTTAAAGAGAAAGTCAGACAATAGTCTGTCCATTATCAGTAGCCATATGGTAGCATTTCACAAAGCAAATTCAGCATTATGTTGACTGTATTATACTTTCATGTTTTGTTACTATCAATGGGCCACTCATCATTCTAAGTACTGCGTATATAATGGTGGTGAGAGAATATTTTGTAAGACCCTAACTGTCCTCTGACTCTCAAGGGAAATGACTTTAGTTAGTGAGGACATGGATGTTTTGTGAGCCTGGGAAACTGAAGATTAACCCTTGGAAGTGAGGGTGTGCTTGCTGTGCAAATATGAAGACCTGAGTTTGGATCTCCGGTGTCCATCTAAGAGCCAGGCATGGTGGCATGATGGTATCTGTCCTTCCAGTGCTGGAGGGACAGAGACAGTCAGTTCTAGGAGTTCATTGGCTAGTCGGTGTTGCTGAAACAGTGAACTTCTGGCTCACTGAGCGACCCTGTCTGATGAGATGGAGAGCGATAGAGGAAAAGCCTATATCAACCTCTGGCTTGCGTATGTACATATACCACCTTTCCTTCATGTGTGCACATGTGTTCACACATACAAAAGTAAGTAAATACAAAAGATGTAATAATGTGTTTTGTGTGTCAAGGAGAACCCTTGCAAATAAGATACTTTGAAAGTTAAAACTGTCTTGCCTTTTAGAACATGAACTACTCTTGTACCTAACTTATTTTGTTCTTTTTGTTTCCCTGAGTGACTACATATAAACCTATGTATTTTGATGTACTTTGAACCTGCTCTATCTTCCTCATTAATAAGTGACCTAAAAATTATCTCATTATCAGAATACATTTTAAGAATATTGCTTTCACAGCCCGGCGTGGTGGCATATGCCTTCAATCCCAGCACTTGGGAGGCAGAGGCAGGTGGATTTCTGAGTTTGAGGCCAGCCTGGTCTACAAAGTGAGTTTCAGGTCCGCCAGGGCTATACAGAGAAACCCTGTCTCGAAAAACAACAACAAAAAGAACATTGTTTTCACGCGTATCTGATGAGTACAAGGGGGGAAGTAGTTTACTGAGTGGGAAGAGCTTATGAGATTAAGTAGGGTGGTCCCTGGGGCTTTGCTGACAGTGTGGCTTTTGAGCTCAGCTTGCCCTCCTCCCCCGCCCCCTCTCCCCCACAGGGCATGGTCCCTGGGGGGGCAGACACAGGGGATTTGACAGTGCTTACCCCATGCTATGCAGTGAGGGTGTCAGGCTGTGGGGAAGCCTCAGGACACTGCTGGGGTGTGTGGGGGAGTGCAGTCTGTGACAGGACAGCCAGGGCTGGCTGGGGGGGTCCCTGGGCCTGTAACAAGACTGGGGCCATCTGGTTCTCAGGCTCTTGGGCACCCAGGTGCCACTGGATGCCGCAGAAGAGCTGAGATCGGAGTGGGGGTGGGGGCCCGAGGACGGGATCTAGCCCAGGCTGAGGGGGAAAGAGGTCGAGCTCCGGCTGGTCCCATGGGGAGAGTTCTTGCCTTGACTGCATCTGAGGGTTTGAGCTTGGTGGCAGCAGTGGCTGGGAGCCCACAGAGGCCTTCTACAGGAGATTAGACAGCGGCTCTGTATGCGAAGGACTTCTCCATGGCTCCCCACAGTGAATCCTGATGAAAAGAGACAGTCCATGGTTTTAAGGCATTTACTGTCATGGCGGAAAGTGGACGAGTAAAACCATATCCCACTTCTCAGGGCGGGCCTGAGGGAGGAGTGTCTGGGAAGGAGAGTTTATTGGCTAAGCTTCAAGGCCTTTAGGTGCCTCATTAACATGGAGATCTGTCTTGAGGCTACATAAACACAGATCCTGTCCTCTACTGATGGAGGGGTTTGGGGCGTTGCCCTTACATGACTGAAGGCCACAAAGCTATGGAGGGTTGTGGCAGCGCCAGGAGCCTGGTGCTCAGGAATCAGGAGAAACACCTACCGTCCCTTTAGGATCACCAGGGTTTATAGCTTTAGCTCAACCAGGAACCAGGCTGCCTTTCACGGTCCCACAATGGACTGCTGATGTACAGTCCCTCCTTCTTTTTGCTTGACCTTTTGAGACAGGGCATCACTAAATTGCCCAGGCTGTCCTTGAACATTTCAAGCATGACTTAAAATTTGTGCTCTTAGTGGGGCAGTTGGTGGTGTACACCTTTAATACCAGCATTTGGGAGGCAGGGGCAGGTGAACCTCTGAGTTTGAGGCCAGCCTCATCTGCAGTGTGAATTCCAGGACAGCCATGGCTACACAGAGAAGCCATGTCTGGAAAAAAAAATCTACCCCCTACCTCCAAAAAAGTATATGTGTGTTCTTCCTGCCTCTGCCTCCTGAGGAGCTGTGATTGAAGGTGTGCTATTGATGCAAGGGAGCCTGGCATTTTCTAACTACAGTAATGAGTTCCAGAACACTCTGGAAGGCCTTTGAGGCTGACAGAGAGGAGGGGGATGGTATGGAGCAGATGAGCTCAGAGAAACAGGTCATGGAGTGGAGAGCCAAAGGACCAAAGGCTCCTTGGACGTTTGTAAGGCCATCTTTTCCTGAAGTTTTGATCCGAGGTGAAGATCTTACACATCTTCAAAGACTCACTTGGGGACCTACAAGAAGGGCCAGGGTAAAAGCAGTTAGACCAATCAATCCACACAAGAGCTGATGCTGTCCTAGGCTCAGACATGAGAACTAGCTACTCTGTTTCCACTGAAGGTGCTCACAGAAGGTCTAGTTGGTAATAGGATAAGGAGAGAGGAGCAGCCTGGCTGGAGCCACATCTGTGGCAGCCTGAAGTGAGAAGAGCTCGTCAGCTGAGCGTAACTTCTGGAACCACCTGTATGTGGACCAGAAGAATCCCACCCAGTTCCCTCCATCCTCTAGTACAGAATTCCTGCAAGTCCTATAGGGGATTCTCTAATCACTGATCCAGAAGATGCAAATATTCATAATTCAAGCTAGCAAGGCTTCGGATCTCCCCTAACAAGCTGTTTGTAGGAGCACCCTTCTCATTACCCACTCCCCAAGTTGTGTTTCTTATAATGTCATTTTTAAAAATTTGATTATTACTTTTTTTTTTCTTTTTTTGGTTTTTGTTTTTCGAGACAGGGTTTCTCTGTATAGCCCTGGCTGTCCTGGAACTCACTCTGTAGACCAGGCTGGCCTTGAACTCAGAAATCCACCTGCCTCTGCCTCCTAAGTGCTGGGATTGCAGGCGTGTGCCACCACTGCCTGGCTTGACTTTCATATCTAAAATGCCTTTTTCCGGGGCTGGGGAGATAGCTCAGTTGGTAATGTGCCTGCTGTGAAAGCATGAAGACACCCGCTCAGGTCCCCAGGTGGGATATAAAAAGCAGGGTGAAGCCCCACACTTCTGTGATCCCACTGCCAGCAGTGAGGTGAGGATGGAGTGGGGAAAGACATGGCTTGGATCTCTAAAGCCCATGGACCAGCCAGTTTAGCTGAACCCATGAGTTTCAGGTCCAGAAAGAGACACTGTCTCAAAAATTAAAGATGGGGCATGAGAAAATAGATACCTGCTATTGCCCCCTGATTGCCACGTACATGCACACAGACCTCTACACACACACCACATACATATACAAACATGCACACATGCACACACACATACACACATGCACACACATACACACACACACCATACTCATACACACCACACACATACATGCACACATCTTACCATTCCCACACACACATATGCACACACATGCACATATGCACACACACGTACACACATGCACACACCACATCATACCCACACACACCAACACACATGCACACACCTCACCACACACACACGCACATGCACACGTACAAATGCAGGCACATATATAGCACACCCCTGTCACATGCAAACACAATTTCATTTTCCATGTTGTGATAAATATCTTTTGAGGTGTTTGGCAGGCTGTAATTCTTACCTTTGAGGAGAGTCATTTCCACAAATCTCATGTCTGTTATGTAATTCTTGATATATATCTTATATAATCTTTAACAAGTAAATAACCACTCTTTGATTTGTCAGTTAATAAGCTTCCATTTCCTTAGGTAAGCTTTGGCTGTCAGTAAGAGAAATCTCACGGTATCTACAGACAATGTCATTTAAGTGACTAATGCACACATTTGCATCCATATATGTTCATATATTGTGCTTATTTATTATAGTTTGAACTAAAATATTACCCACAGGTTCATGTGTTTGACACTCGGTGCTCAGCTTTTGCTGCTGTTTTAAGATGTCCTGAACTTTAGTAGGTGGGACATAGGTGAAGGAAAATGGTCCTTGGGAATTCAGCCTAAACTTTTAGTCCAAAGTCTCCACCTCCTGGTCCACAGTCAACAAGTCCCAGTGGTATTCCCCACACCATGCACGCAGCTCTGCCTTCCTCACGCAGCTCTGCCTTCCTCACCACACTGGACTGAACTCTTCCAAATTGTGAGCCAGAATAACTTCTTCCTCCCTTAAATTGCTTCTCTCAAGCATTTTGTCAGTGATAAAAACTGTATCTGGTCTGAATTCATACACATTGACATCCGAAGGCTGTCGACATCTAAAGTATGGGCTCTGGGGCTAGTTCTCAGCTGTGGTCTCTAGACACTCAGATTTCAGGCTCTTACTCAAGTCTTCTTGAAAGCTTTGTTATCACACAGTGGGGCTGGAATCAGAGACTGCTGAAGCTTGGGTACCCAGCAGCCTCCCCAGGGCTCTGATTGTTCAGGAGTAAGATGCCTATGCCTCATGCCCTTGTCTCCTGACTTCTAACTCAGGTCTGTTTCTGGTACCCAGTGATGCCACCCAAGCTATCTGAGTAGCAGCCACCAGTTCACCTTGCCGAGTGCTTGAATTAAAGTGACAGAAACTTGGATAGAGCTGATTATGAACAAAATTAATTCACTGAGTAACTGTGGAGGTTTGAATGTGAATGTCTCCCATAGGCTTGGATGCTTGAATACTTGTCCCAGTTGATGGCACGGTTGGAGGTATAGCCTCATTGGAAGAAGCGTGTTACTGGCAGGTGGGCTTTGAGAATTTCAAGACTTGCCCATTTCTAGTTTTTTTCTCTCTGTTTCCTGCTTGTTGTTCAAGATGTGAGCCCTCAGCCTCCTATTCTTGATACCATGTAAAACTATCTTTTATTTGCCTGATGTAATTATCATCTTAGAGGTTTATTGCCTCCATCTGCTAACCTAGGCCAAGTCCTAGAAGTTTCTTGCCTCCATCTAATCTAATCCAGGCCTAGAATGTTCTCAGCCTCTGAGACTTGCTGCCGAATAAGCTCATCCCTTCCTAGTTCTTTCTAATCTCTGGCTAGCTGATTCAACTCAGCTGTTCTGGATTAAATTCCTCTCCCGGCTGACTGATTCAATCTGGCTTCTCTTGGCTTCTCCTGAATTGATCTGCTTTGCCTCATACTAACTTTGACGATATGTTGTAATCTTCTGGCTCCTTCTGTCTTCACTTATGTCTAGCTTGTTCTCTCTCTGCAGCCGTCTCTGTACAACCGCCCTGGTAAAACTGGCCTCTCTCCTCTCCTTTCACTGCAGAGCCTCTGGCTTGTTTTTTGTTTTTTGTTTGTTTGTTGTTGTTTGGGTTTTTTTCTCTGTTCTCATGAGAGTTGGGCATGTACTATTCGGTCAAATCTTTCTCTGATTCATTACTTAGTCATCTGCTCAATTAGACATCACTTTCAAACATGAGTGCTTCCTTCTACAAACTAACTTTACCTTCATTGTTTGGAATTAAAGGTGTGTGCTAAGGCTGAGCCATACCACAGCTAGAAACAGGTTTCTCCAATAGGCAGCACAATCTCGGGGTTCCCAATGTGATCAAATATTCTGCAACAACACCATGCCTTCACTTTGCCATCATGGAGTCTAGCCTTCTAGAATGGTAAGCTCAAATAAACTCTTTCATCTGTAAGTTACCATGATGATGGTGTTTTATCCCAGCAATAGAAAAGTAAACAGTCCAGTAACAAACGTAAGGGCCGATCCAGGGCAGTCGAGCTTCAGAAATAGACAGACTCAGGTGTTCATCAGAGCACCCGGTGCAGCATAAGTTAGAAATGCTCATTCCCTGGCCCAGTTGGCTTTGGTTTTCAGGTGGGCTGAGCTATGAGTCCCCAGGCACTGGCAGCTCCAGGCTAGTTTCCATGGTCTTAATACTGGGGAGAGGGGACCAGAGTCTTAACAGCTCCATCTCATGACTTAGATCATGTCCCAAAGCTACCCCCATCTCCAGAGACGATGGTGTCTCACACAGAATAATGGGTTTGACTCTGTAGCACGAAGGTGAGAAAATGACAGAAAATTGAAAAACACCAAAGGAAGGGAAATGGATGCTAAGCTGACCTACCATGAGGGGGACCCCCTTTTAGATCTCTCCCTAACCCCATGAGCTCCTCTCTATGGAGGCCTAGCAACCTCCCCTGGGGCCAGTGTTCTGCTGCCCACTGAATTCCCAACTCAAGACAGACTGTGTCTTTTAAAAGTATAACAAAGGGGAGGCTTCTTGAGGAGTTTTAAGGAAAAACATCCTCTCCCACTCCCTGCTTGAATTTAATCTTTTATATTTCCACCAGAAATAATTTCTAGTGTTCTTTCATTTGCAAATAAGGGCTGGTGTTGTTTTTTAACCACATGTATTATTTATCATTCAATTCATGGTGAGCCTCCCTCCCCTCCTGGATCAGCCTGTGGGTGTGTGTCCTTGAATTTAAATGAGAATATATCTGGATGGTCAAAAAGAGTCCCTTTGGAAGTCTGGGAAGAGGCTGGGAGGCCAGCAGCTTGGCCTTGTGCTGGTGGGGGAGGCAGGGAGCTTGCTAAGCCTGCTTGTAACAATGCAGCCTACAGTGGGTGGAGCACGGGGCCTGTGGGCCCTAAGATTATCAAAGACCTGGCTCTAGATGCAGGGGGCACATTTCACAGATGGATTCTGGCTGCTTTACAGCCAACGTCCTGCCCTGATGAGTTCCTAGGTTTTAGACTGCCAACGACATGGAGTGGTGGATTAGTTTGTGTCTCACAACCCGTTCCTGATTATGATTTATAATTCTCCTCAGAAGAGAAAACAGTGCTCGAGAAAGGAGCCAAGTGTGAGTCCTTTCTGCCCCTAGGTGGGTAGAGGTGTTCTGAGCTGTTGGTTGGAATTATAGGTGCAGTTTGAAAAACAAAAAAGAAAAACATAACAACAAAAGCAATGTATTTCCACATGTAGCCAGGGATGGATGTAATAGCTCTCCCTTCCAAAGGGCTCTGTCCCCATAGCAACGGGAACACTGCAGATAGAAGCTGGAAGACAAACACCCTGAGGCCAGTTGGCTCATTCTGTGAACCCTGGGCTTGGTTTTGTCCATCCTGGCTCAGAGATTTTGTTGGCTGACTCAGCAGCTAATGTCCCTGGCCTTCTGGAGCTAACTCCATCTTGATAAGCCCCAGAATGCCGCTCTCAAGTGTTTTCTGATGTGTTAAGGCGATTTGATTGAAACTGGATGCTTTTTCAAAGAATGGCTAAGTTGGAAACCTTTCTTAGGAATTCCTAAAACATATTTTTTTTTTTAAAAGGAAAATCTCCTTAAAGTTTTTTCCTCTTTCCTTCCTTGAATACTAAATGCCATTAATTAAACACAAGGCAGGGCAGCAGTCAAGCTGGAGAGAGCACAGGATGAAAGATGCGCTCACTGCCCTGTGCATGTGATGACCACACCAGTCTCATAAACGTGAAGCAAAGTCAGGCAATAATTGTTCCTTTTGTGACTCTTACTCAAGAAAACATTTCAACACCAAATAAGACCTTAGAGCATTGTGCAGCACTCATGAGGTTAGACAAGTTGTCCCTGTAACTGCCAACACCTGGACTGCATTTGAGATGACTCTGGGAAAGTGATTCCATTCCCTATGCCCACCTCTTCTGTCTCTGTCTCTGTCTCTCTGTGTCTGTCTGTCTCTCTGTGTCTGTCTGTCTCTCTGTGTCTGT